>NW_018405581.1:276095-357573 GCF_002113885.1 Mizuhopecten yessoensis
TATGATTTCTCGGTCACCCCCTTCACCATCCCACCCAAACCCTTCTCCACATGGTATGATTTCTCGGTCACCCCCTTCACCATCCCACCCAAACCCTTCTCCACATGATATGATTTCTCGGTCACCCCCTTCACCATCCCACCCAAACCCTTCTCCACATGATATGATTTCTCGGTCACCCCCTTCACCATCCCACCCAAACCCTTCGCCACATGGTATGATATTTCTATAATCCACATCCCCTTGATTGGGTATGAATTCTCTGTCAAACCTGTAGGTATGATTTTTCTGCATTGTTTTCCTGTAATATTAAGTAAATAATACCCTCGCCGTGACACCTTTCCATCACAAAGACTATTCAATTTTCGTTTGTCTGGGTCTGAAGATGACTGCTGAAAATTTAGCCAATTTGATCCTTTTGGACCCTACTCTGCAAGCCCCATGGATGATTCAGGTTTTAAATTTCATACTATCAAACTGTTATCATAATGAAATGAAATTATGATGAACCACCTAAGGACCTTTTCATCCATGATAGATTTATTTTTCTAGTGTAATTGGGTGTAAAGAAGAAGACTTAAAATTTAACCTAATTTGCCCCATTTTGATTCCACCCTCAGGCGTCTGGGAGGTCAGATCCTGCTATAACAATATTTTAGATAATGAAACATGCAAAACTTCCTACCAAGGGTAAATAAAACTTTCTTACAGAATTTGACAAGAAGGATGACGGAGAGAAGGACAGATGACGGATTAAGGGTGATTAGAACAGCCAACCATCATCAGATGGTGGCAGGCTGGCTTGAACTCTGATCTAAGAATCTTGGATAGCAGCCATTTTGGGGAATGGCTATGGCAATGGTGGGTAAGATTTTTGTGAGGAAGATTTTGGAATGACTGGAAATCAGTTTAGAATAGAAATCAGTAACATCTCTAAAAGGCAATCTGCTGCCTGGGTAAAGTCTGCTTGAGGATAAATAGGGTGCAAATGTAACAAGTGAACTTGGTATATTGTATTGGAAGACCTTAAGTAAATTGACCTATTTCTAACTACCTGTACTTGAATTTTTCGAATTCATAAGAAGTAGAAACAAGAGGCCCATGGGCCTTAACGGTCACCTGAGTCTACAGTATTTTTTTTTTGTTGAAATATGTACCAATTTGAGTAAAAAATAGTATAATGTTAACTTAACTTTGTCAGGACCATGAGCTGATCATTCCTAGACCAATTTTAAGTGAGATCGGCCTATTAGAATTTAGTAGCAAAATAGCGGCCATGGCAGCCAAATTGTATTTCTGATTGACCCGAAAAATAACAACACTTTGTCAGGACCATGAGGCGATCATTCCTACCAACTTTCAGTTCAATCGGCCCAGCAGAACTTGACTTTAAGTTTGAAATGTAAAATGTTAACGGACGACGGACGACGGACGACGACGGACGAAAACGGATAGCAATAGGTCACTTGAGCTAAAGCTCAGGTGACCTAAAAATAGGAAACCTCAATCATAGCAACTGAGTTGACAAATATGTCCCTCGGAAACATAGTTTTCCATAATTGTTATGAATTATCTTATTCATGATCATGCAACTTCAAAAAATTCTTAAAACAACATAATCTGTCACATCTGAGGAACTAGTACATGTACAAATCACTCAATCTAGGTTACAATTATTTCACACTTTCATAAGACCAATACCTTCATCTTCATAATCTGTGAATAATAATTTAAATGCAATTTATTATTTTAATGATGGTGCAACATATTCACCAGGAGGTTAGACAAGGATATTGACAGTATCAGACATCCTCCTTAGACAATTGAGACAGTATTTCCTCATCACCCAGGGTCAGTCCTGTGACATCTGAATCAGATACCTTATATAACCAGCAGCCAATGTCCTGGGGAAGCATCAGAACCTGTTACATATCACTGTCATCCATTTTACTGCAATCTTTTGTTATCATTCAAATGTCACAGCAGTAAAGCACCAACAAATCCGTGTAAGCATCAGGAAGTGGATTTTCTGCATATCCTCTAGATTGCCTGTATGTATCAGAAAACACAGACTGTCTGCATATCCAAAACGAAGATATGGTGTCGCACATCCCAATGGACCAGACTTGAGGTCTTCAAAACAAGAGTGTGAATCAGTATCCACCACAACTTGGACACATGTAGAATTCAAGTCACAATAGCGAAATCACACATGTCACTTGCGGGAGCGCTTGGCTGCACTCGGATGGCTGAGTGTGAGTGCCCCGGGACTACTGTCCAGTGGAGCACTTAACTGGAGCACCTGTAACGACACAGAAACGTCACACACATGAATATCATACAGGACATTTCAACAGTTTTAAGGCCAATAAAAAATATACAGAAACAAGAGTAAGGAAAAGGCGATATATGCCTGTCAGATGCCATGCAGCACTTATTGACAACTGAGTAAGGAAAGGGCGATATATGCCTGTCAGATGCCATGCAGCACTTATTGACAACTGAGTAAGGAAAGGGCGATATATGCCTGTCAGATGCCATGCAGCACTTATTGACAACTGAGTAAGGAAAGGGCGATATATGCCTGTCAGATGCCATGCAGCACTTATTGACAACTGAGTAAGGAAAGGGCGATATATGCCTGTCAGATGCCATGCAGCACTTATTGACAACTGAGTAAGGAAAGGGCGATATATGCCTGTCAGATGCCATGCAGCACTTATTGACAACTGAGACTTATTGTGTAACAGAGTAGTACAAGCAACCTTTCTGAAACATTCTTGTTAAAAAATGTATTAAGCGTTAATTATGATGTATAACTTGTAACAAGAGGCCCAATAGGCCTGCATCACTCACCTGCTCTTAATCTGACACTTGTAACCTTAAAGGTGGATACATGAGTGAATGGCCTAAATAAAACTGTAGAACTATTACCCTTGACAATAACCTGTTACAAGATTTTCACACATTTAACCCTTGTGACATTGAACATTTATGAAGGTAATTCATTTAATGAACTCAATAGCCATAGCATTAGCAAGTTTTGTGAAATCAGGTGAAATAGAAAGGAAATTTTGCTCTGGATAAACTTTAATATAAACGAAGGGTCCTTACACTGTGTATATTTGTGACATTTCGCCTTCCCAAGACTCATCTGTTATCGTCATAGAACAGTAATAAATGTTAACAAAATTACACATTAACGTTGGTGTCTGCTATAATTTTGGATGGCAATGAAAAGTATGGCATATTTTAAATATCCCCTTTTACCTACAATAGTTTTACAAATTGACGACACTGTGTCTTCCTTATGCAAGCAAGGTTGATGAAAAACAATAACAGACACACAGATTTATCCCGACAAAATACATAAAATATATGAAATATATATATATACAGGATTTACAATCTTTGATAGTCATCTCGTAATTTAAAGATACCTGATTTTAAATTGTAATTGCATCCTAGTTCATAGTTAATTTTTACTTCGAAACAATATTTTTGTGGTTGATTTTACCTATATCTATTTTGTACTCCTATTGTTTAACTGTCATTGAGTTCACTACCTTTGTTGGGGGTTGTTATACATGTCAATAGTTTTTTGTGGAAACAAATATTTTCTCCCTCGAAAACTCTTAGGGTTATGACCTGGTGTTTTTTCAAGCCTATTTTGAACAAGTCAGCGAATTCTGTGTCATCTTCTATACATGCTAATGTTGGTAATCTTAATTCACATAAACATTTGGTATAAGATAAATTAAAAAAGTCCTGGTACTTGTTTTGTTGCATCGCTGTTAAGATTTTTTTTCCAATGGTGTTACCCATTTTTCTAAACGAGGGCACCAGACTTCCTATATTCCATTGTTCTCCGCAGTACTCCATACTGGAGTTTGCTTTAGTAATCTTTGTGCATAGATGTTTATCATATGTTAGTTAATCGTCTATGGTGATTCCAATATCCTTTTCCTTATTATATATGAATCTTTGTTTGTGTTTCTCACAAGCATCATTTTGCCAAATTTTGACCATTTTTGTAGTGAAAATGTATCCTGCTGGAGCTCTGCACAGTCTTGTTTTCATTTTTGCATTGAACGCTTTTGTGTCATCAGCAAAAAGTATCCTCTCCCGTGCTTGTTACAGTTGGTATCCTCTCCCGTGCTTGTTACAGTTGGTATCCTCTCCCGTGCTTGTTACAGTTGGTATCCTCTCCCGTGCTTGTTACAGTTGGTATCCTCTCCCGTGCTTGTTACAGTTGGTATCCTCTCCCGTGCTTGTTACAGTTGGTATCCTCTCCCGTGCTTGTTACAGTTGGTATCCTCTCCCGTGCTTGTTACAGTTGGTATCCTCTCCCGTGCTTGTTACAGTTGGTATCCTCTCCCGTGCTTGTTACAGTTGGTATCCTCTCCCGTGCTTGTTACAGTTGGTATCCTCTCCCGTGCTTGTTACAGTTGGTATCCTCTCCCGTGCTTGTTACAGTTGGTATCCTCTCCCGTGCTTGTTACAGTTGGTATCCTCTCCCGTGCTTGTTACAGTTGGTATCCTCTCCCGTGCTTGTTACAGTTGGTATCCTCTCCCGTGCTTGTTACAGTTGGTATCCTCTCCCGTGCTTGTTACAGTTGGTATCCTCTCCCGTGCTTGTTACAGTTGGTATCCTCTCCCGTGCTTGTTACAGTTGGTATCCTCTCCCGTGCTTGTTACAGTTGGTATCCTCTCCCGTGCTTGTTACAGTTGGTATCCTCTCCCGTGCTTGTTACAGTTGGTATCCTCTCCCGTGCTTGTTACAGTTGGTATCCTCTCCCGTGCTTGTTACAGTTGGTATCCTCTCCCGTGCTTGTTACAGTTGGTATCCTCTCCCGTGCTTGTTACAGTTGGTATCCTCTCCCGTGCTTGTTACAGTTGGTATCCTCTCCCGTGCTTGTTACAGTTGGTATCCTCTCCCGTGCTTGTTACAGTTGGTATCCTCTCCCGTGCTTGTTACAGTTGGTATCCTCTCCCGTGCTTGTTACAGTTGGTATCCTCTCCCGTGCTTGTTACAGTTGGTATCCTCTCCCGTGCTTGTTACAGTTGGTATCCTCTCCCGTGCTTGTTACAGTTGGTATCCTCTCCCGTGCTTGTTACAGTTGGTATCCTCTCCCGTGCTTGTTACAGTTGGTATCCTCTCCCGTGCTTGTTACAGTTGGTATCCTCTCCCGTGCTTGTTACAGTTGGTATCCTCTCCCGTGCTTGTTACAGTTGGTATCCTCTCCCGTGCTTGTTACAGTTGGTATCCTCTCCCGTGCTTGTTACAGTTGGTATCCTCTCCCGTGCTTGTTACAGTTGGTATCCTCTCCCGTGCTTGTTACAGTTGGTATCCTCTCCCGTGCTTGTTACAGTTGGTATCCTCTCCCGTGCTTGTTACAGTTGGTATCCTCTCCCGTGCTTGTTACAGTTGGTATCCTCTCCCGTGCTTGTTACAGTTGGTATCCTCTCCCGTGCTTGTTACAGTTGGTATCCTCTCCCGTGCTTGTTACAGTTGGTATCCTCTCCCGTGCTTGTTACAGTTGGTATCCTCTCCCGTGCTTGTTACAGTTGGTATCCTCTCCCGTGCTTGTTACAGTTGGTATCCTCTCCCGTGCTTGTTACAGTTGGTATCCTCTCCCGTGCTTGTTACAGTTGGTATCCTCTCCCGTGCTTGTTACAGTTGGTATCCTCTCCCGTGCTTGTTACGGTTGGCAAATCAATTATATATACCGACACGCAAAAGAAACACAACCTCCAATTTTCGGTAATGTTTTTAATATTTCATTCAAAAGTTTTGTTTAAGTAACATAGCCAATTAAAGCTACACATCTATTGGATAGTTCAGTAAATTAAGCACTAGTGATAATCACAGCCAAGACTGAAGAGGGGGGTGGCCATTGGAATATTTCCGACTTCAAAAACAAGTATGAACCCCATTGGCATTTATTGCTGCTTGATTTCTGCGATACATAGAGTTGATAAGACTGTTTCATTGTGCCATAGGGATGTTCTGTCACTCTTCCCTTCACATATTGAACGCACGATTGAAGCTTCCTGGTATATTCCAATAAAGCTGTTTTGACAGCGTTGAACTTGTGACATCACAGATGTGAGCTGCCTATATCGAGTTGTTTGAGGTGTATTTTTCAAGTTAATCACAATATCTCAGAAGGCCAACACAATGTTCACACTTTTTTAGCCTTTTATTGTATAATATGAAGTATTTTCTACGTAATATATCATTCAGGGTACACTTAGTTGTAAGGTTGGAATCTGAATTGTCTCCATGTTATGACCCAATTGCAAGTCACCTGGAGTGGGGCTTGACCCAGAAGTTAATCATTGCAGCATGGCTATATCTGTGTGTTCAGCCATAGCAACTGTACAGGGTTTATTGGTGGGGATCTTAACCGCTTCTGTACAATGACTCGAGGACTAGTCCCCGAAGCATGAATATATTATCATATGCTAAACAATTGTATAGATAGTTATTGGCTGGCTAGGACCTTAATAATATACCATGTTATGACTTGGAGTCTAATTGAAGTCCACAGGGCTGGGTTCAGCACAGGAAGTAGATCTAAATAGCATGGTTGTACCTATATATGCTGAGTTAAAAAATATGTAGTTTAATAGTAGGGATTTTGGCCATTTCCCAGGTGGGGCTGGACCTTAGAGCCATGCAATCTTGGTATGATATGTGTGACGTATTGTTTTTTATTAAGCGTCTATGTGGTTATACAGTGGGGATGTGAACTCCACACCTCTAACCTCAGGGGTTACACAAACTTCTCTTGTTTATATTCTGTTTTTGGACCAAGGATGCTCCGGATCAAATTTAAATTAGTTAATATCTATAACCTCATACTGAAGGGTCATGATTTTCAAGATATATCTGTGGGTAAACCCTCCATTTATATAACAATGAGCTTCTTAGGCCCACTGATGCTCCAGTTTAAATTAGGTTAAAACCTCCTGTGTCCAGTACTAGTAAACAGTTGCCTATAATTCCCCGAGCTCTGCCCATCTGTCCCATCATTCATTTATACAACATTAAGTCCCCTTGGCCCCCTTTATATTTCAGACCAAATTAGGTCTTAATAACTTAACCCCTCCTCAAGGAGAAGGATTTTAAAGACTTGCCTATATTTTCCCTATACAGAACTCATGATCAGTCCCCTTGTCCTACAGATACTCCAGACAAACTGGTCAAAAATAGCTTGTCTAGCACTAAAGGAGTAGGATTTAAAGATTTACCTTGATTTCCCAAATTCAGCTCCATCATTCTGCCCTTTAGCTAAGGGACCCACACCCTTTGTTTATACCATGATGCATCAAATTTTCCAAAAGATGCTTCAGACCCCAAATGAAGTCAAAATCGCTGGAGTCGTTCTGCACTAGTAGCCTTTTAAATCAAAGGTTTGATACTGGATGGAAGACGAACATGGCACCTCGGCATAAGCTCATTTGGGCTTTTGTGGCCAGGTGATCAGTCAAAATTGAATACCAATATGCCAGAATTGAATACCATTCTGTTCATCATATAAAAACGTAAAAAAATGATACCGAGTATCTTAACTGTCTCTATATATAATATGCATGTCTCTACATCTCTACAACCGTTCCCTTCCCAATATAAATTAGATATACAACAGCTTTTAAGTACACGTGTGTAGGACGAGATATACTGACTTTGACATGTACAGGCTGATTAAGCAAATCAAACAACATTTGATGCTAAAGGAATGGCCTAACTTACCTGTGGTGAGGTCCCTGACAATGACACAGGGACAGGTATTAACTTACCTGTGGTGAGGTCCCTGACAACGACACAGGGACAGGTATTAACTTAACTGTGGTGAGGTCCGTGACAATGACGCAGGGACAGGTATTAACTTACCTTTGGTGAGGTCCCTGACAATGACACAGTGACAGGTATTAACTTACCTGTGGTTAGGTCCCTGACAATGACACAGGGACAGGAATTAACTTACCTGTGGTGAGGTCCCTGACAATGACACAGGGACAGGTATTGTGATTATCTGTTGTCCACCTGTAATAATAACACTGGGTTAAAAAGTAATCCTAATTCTAATCAGATTCCATAAAGTATACATTTCAAAAGCCTTCAAATATAGTTTACAAGACATCTTTTTTTCCATCAAGAAAATTGTCAACTCCTCTGTCAATTTCCATCGTATCTTGATATATACTGTACTGTACATTTCACTGAACACCGCTAATATCACTTCTTGGTTATTATAATGTTTTCTTGATGCACAATTTTTCTTGCTATATGTATATACCAATAAGCTATGTAATTCAATTCTGTTATTATCACTTGTTTTGTTGTGGTTTTCGTTTGATAGTAATTTATTTTGGCCACTTTACAAACAAGAGGCCGATGGGCCTTAATGGTCACCTGATATATTTATACAGAAAGTTGATTTTTGTTTTTAACATGGACAGAAATATTATTCAAAGTGACAAAAAACAATAAAACCACCTTATGCAATATCTAGCATACAGATTTAAGACTGAAAAGTATTTGAACCTAGCACCTCTGATTCTAAACAAGGAGAATGACGAATTTTAGTGCACTGACTCCTTTAATCTGGGCCCCACCCTACAGCCCTTTGGGTTAGGGCTGACTCAAAATGTTCAAAGTACCAAAATGTCAACTCAGGGTTTTAATTCCAATCAAGTTATTAACATTTAATATTCAAAGTATCATATGCCATTATAAACCATAATAAATTTTGAAATTTCAGTCAATTCAACCCTTTTTGGCCCCACCCATCAGCCCCTGGGAGTCAGTCAGGGCTGATATGCGCATACAATCAAACTGCTATCCAATACTGATAATGCTAACCCAAATTGAATTACTTCTAATGGGTCCCTATATAAACTATAGTACAGTTTACCCCCTCCCCAGGGGGAAACATGAGACCCCAGGGTCATGAAATTCACAATTTTGGTAGAACACCTTAAGACCCTTTCATCTATGAAGAGTGTTTGATTCTACCATATCTTGGTCTTCTTCAGAAGATTTTTGAAATTTCAGTCAATTCGACCCTTTTTGGCCGCACCCATCAGCCCCTGGGGGTCAGTCAGCGCTGATATGTGCATACTATCAAACTGCTACCCAATACTGATAATGCTTACCTAAATTGAATGACTTCCAACGGAAATTAAACAAATGTTGGTCCAAAATGTGATTTCCCTATATAAACTATACTAAAGTTTACCCCCTCCCCAAGGGGAAACGTGAGACCCCAGGGTCAAGAAATTCACAATTTGGTTAAGCACCATAAGACTCTTCCATCTATAAAGAGTATTTGATTCTACCATATCTGGCTCTTGAGAAGAAGATTTTTGATTTTTTTGTCAATTTGACCCTTTTTGGCTTAGCCCCTCAGCCCCCTGGGGGCTAGGGATCAAATCAGCAACAACTTTTGTTGACCTTTGGCCATGGAAGGTTTCTGCAAAATTTCATTGAAATTGGTTCAGGGGTTTTGGAGAAGAAGTTGAAAATGTAAATTGTTGACGGACGACGATGGACAAAAGGCGATCGCAATAGGTCACTTGAGACTTTGTCTCAGGTGACCTTAAAAAACATAGGTAAATAATGGCGAGAATCCATGGTTTATGCTTCCGGGAAATTGGGTTGTTATGTAAACAACGCCAGGACCTACTGCTGTCTTTTTCACACATGGCTGGCTGCCGAACAATAGACATAACCTGCTGATTGTCAAATTAGTTGTCATATTAATTTGTGAACCTGATGCTTGTCATATGAACATTTTAATTGAATGTGGTTAGTATTCTCCCCCTATTATCCACCTACTATGCCACTAGTAGCCCTTATCCATCCTTTGCCTCTGAATTGCTGTTAAACTCACCCTCAGTCTGCTGTGTTGGGATAGAAAGACTTGTGGCAGGCTGCTGGAAGTTAAACACTGACCGGTCCTGCAGCGTGGCAGTGGTGGGAGCATACACAATACCCTGGGGTGTCTGGTACATTACTAACCCAGGGGTCAGGCCACTTGATGACTGCTGTGTTGTTGGTGTCATCCCTGTAAGTTAAACAATTCTGTGAATAGAGTTAGGACAAACCAACATGATATACAGTCTATTCCTGAGTAAACAATTTCTCTCTCAGTTTTTCACTTACAACGCACTTCACTGATACATGGATTTGTATGATATTCATATACATGTGTCAATAAATTTTTTTATCACATAATGTGCTGTGTCATCCAGTGAATATACCCATGTCGTATTTTTTTGCGGATTAACCCATGTAATATGATTTATCAGCCCTGTGATTGATTGTAAGTCTCAATTGTTTTAATTGTGACATCACGCCTAGGACAAGTACATGACGTCACAGACTTACACACTGGAGTCAAAAATTGCGATTTTTTTTTTACGTTTTAAGGTTGCATGAAAATTATCGTTTTACACGAATAAATGCCACAAATCTTAATTATGTGATAAAAAGGATCTTACACTTGTTTTCATTTCAGATGAAGTTGATGAAACTTGTCACAAATTTTTCAGTTAGCTCGCCAGAGGCTCGCTTAATTAAAAAATTCTTAAGACTCGTTTCATAAATCTCATCTGAAATGGCAACTCATGTAAGATCCTATATGTATGTATTTGCAGCTATAGAATATGTTAAAACTTAACTGATGTTCAGTTTCTCAGCATCATATATGTAGCGGAACTGGACAGGGTACTGGTGACCAGGTAGTATCAATTGGTACAACAGTATAAATGAGGTGTTTACAAAGAATTTAACAATTCAATACAAACTCCAGCAAACTGACAAATCTAATGGACCATTAACTTCTGTAAAAATGCTAAGAAAATGTCAGACTGATGAAAAAGAAACAAAAATATTTGGAATACCCGAACATATTATATAATTAAGACACATTGTATAGATAATATATGTAACTGATATATTTTTCTATCTCACTTGCTTATATAGAAAGAAAGAAATCTACAAAAGTTTGGAAACAAAAAACATAATCCTGAAGTATTATATAACAAAATACCAAACTAACTGAAAAAGCCCAGCAGGCATTATATTTAGAACACAAAGACAAAATATGTTATTTACAGTTTTTTCACACAATTTCATAACAATAACATAGTCAATATATCTTTTTTTTGTATTTTTTGTACATTGTTATCTGATTGCTATGACAAAAGTATCAATGGTGAAACAATAGGAAAGAAAATATTGTCGTGTGAATGTTTAATGTTATTAACATGATAGTGGTGTGGAGATTGACGTGTGGAGATAGTGGTGTGGAGATAGTAGTGTGGAGACAGTGGTGTGGAGATAGTGGTGTGTGGAGATTGACGTGTGGAGTGATTGCTATGACAAAAGTATCACTGGTGAAACAATAGGAAAGAAAATATTGTCGTGTGAATGTTTAATGTTATTACCATGATAGTGGTGTGGAGATAGTGGTTTGAAGATTGACGTGTGGAGATCGTGGTGTGGAGATTGACGTGGCAAGATAGTGGTGTGGAGATTGATGTGTGAGATTGACGTGTGGAGATAGTGTTGTTGAGATTGACGTGGCGAGATAGTGGTGTGGAGATTGATGTGCGGTGAGAGAGGTGTGGAGATTGAGGTGTGGAGATAGGGGTGTGGAGATTGACGTGTGGGGATAGTGGGGTGGAGATTGACGTGTGGAGATCGAGGTGTGGAGATAGACGTGTGGAGATAGAGGTGTGGAGATAGACGTGTGGAGATAGAGGTGTGGAGATAGACGTGTGGAGATAGAGGTGTGGAGATAGACGTGTGGAGATAGAGGTGTGGAGATTGACTGATGGAGATAGTGGTGTGGAGATGGACGTGTGGAGATAGTGGTGTAGAGATAGCGGTGTGGAGATTGACATGTGGAGATAGTGGGGTGGAGATTGATGTGTGAAGATAGTGGGGTGGAGATTGATGTGTGAAGATAGTGGGGTGGAGATTGATGTGTGAAGATAGTGGGGTGGAGATTGATGTGTGAAGATAGTGGTGTGGAGATTGAAGAGTGGAGATAGTAGTGTGGAGATTGAAGTGTGGAGATAGAGGTGTGGAGATTGATGTGTGGGGATAGTGGTGTGGAGATTGACTTTTGGAGATAGTTCTGTGGAGATTGACGTGGCGAGATAATGGTGTGGAGATTGACGTGTGTAGATAGTGGTGTGGAGAGTGACGTGTGGAGATAGTGGTGTAGAGATAGTGGTGTGGAGATTGAGGCGTGGAGATAGTGGTGTGGAGATCGTGGTGTGGAGATTGACGTGGCTAGATAGTGGTGTGGAGATAGTTGTGTGAAGATTGACGTGTGGAGATAGTGGCGTGGAGATTGACGTGGCGAGATAGTGGTGTGGAGATAGAGGTGTGGAGATTGACTGATGGAGATAGTGGTGTGGAGATTCACGTGTGGAGATAGTGGTGTGAAGATTGACGTGGCGAGATAGTGGTGTGGAGATAGACGTGTGGAGATAGAGGTGTGGAGATTGACGTGTGGTGATAGCGGTGTGGAGATTGACGTGTGGTGATAGCGGTGTGGAGATTGACGTGGGGAGATAGTGGTGTGGAGATTCACGTGTGGAGATAGTGGTGTGAATATTGACGTGTGGAGATAGTGGTGTAGAGATAGGGGGGTGGAGATTGAAGTGTGGAGATAGTGGTGTGGAGATAGTGGTGTGGAGATTGACATGTGGAGATAGTGGTGTAGAGATAGTGGTGTGGAGATTGAAGTGTGGAGATAGTAGTGTGGAGATTGTAGTGTGGAGATAGTGGTGTGGACATTGACGTGTGGAGATAGTGGTGTGGAGGTTGACGTGTGGAGATAGTGGTGTGGAGGTTGACGTGTGGAGATAGTGGTGTGGAGAAAGAGGTGTGGAGATTGACATGTGGAGATAGTGGTGTGGAGATAGTGGGTGTGGAGATTGACGTGTGGAGATAGTGGTGTGGAGATGGACGTGTGGAGATAGTGGTGTGGAGATAGTGGTGTGTGGAGATTGACGTGTGGAGATAGTGGTGTGGAGATTGATGTGTGGAGATAGTGGGGTGGAGATTGACGTGTGGAGATAGTGGTGTGGAGAAAGAGGTGTGGAGATTGACATGTGGAGATAGTGGTGTAGAGATAGTGGTGTGGAGATAGTGGTGTGGAGAGTGACGTGGCAAGATAGTGGTGTGGAGATTGACGTGTGGAGATGGTGGTGTGGAGATGGACGTGTGGAGATAGTGGTGTGGAGATAGTGGCGTGGAGATTGACGTGTGGAGATAGTGGTGTGGAGAAGGTGGTGTGGAGATTGACATGTGGAGATAGTGGTGTAGAGATAGTGGTGCGGAGAAAGTGGTGTGGAGATTGACGTGGCAAGATAGTGGTGTGGAGATTGACGTGTGGAGATAGTGGTGTGGAGAAAGTGGTGTGGAGATTGACATGTGGAGATAGTGGTGTAGAGATAGTGGTGTGGAGATAGTGGTGTGGAGATTGACGTGGCAAGATAGTGGTGTGGAGATTGAAGTGTGGAGATAGTAGTGTGGAGATTGTGGTGTGGAGATAGTGGTGTGGAGATTGACGTGGCAAGATAGTGGTGTGGAGATTGATGTGTGGAGATAGTGGGGTGGGGATTGACGTGTGGAGATAGTGGTGTGGAGAAAGTGGTGTGGAGATTGAAGTGTGGAGATAGTGGTGTGGAGATTGACGTGTGGAGATTGACGTGTGGAGATAGTGGTGTGGAGATAGCAGTGTGGAGATTGACGTGTGGAGATAGTGGTGTGGAGATTGACGTGTGGAGATAGTGGTGTGAAGATAGTGGTGTGGAGAACATGTGGTATTTGCAATGTTTTGTATATTTATACATTAAAGGAGGAATCACAGGGCTAGCCTCAACTCTGGCCTCCCTTACTGAGGGAATCAATTCTAAAAGAGAAAAAACATTGTAAAACAAGTGAACTCTTGGCTAGCATAAGTTGAATTGATCAATGATAGTGTGTAAGTGTGGGTGCCGTGTGAACAGCGACAAAATATTATAACATACCGGGAAAACTGGAGCATGAAGTAACCTTGCTGCTACTTGTCAGTTTATGAGACTGACAGGCGCTGTCAGATTTAGTGGACAATGAAATGTTGGTTTCTCGACGTGTTGTACATTTTTGCCATTTCGTCACTGACTTGTAATACTGTACTTATTTCTCTACCCACACTAAAATTTAATAATATGTCTTTCAGAAGAATAGATATTTATACTCAATATTCCAATCTTTCCAACTTCAGAATCTTTCTCCACATTTTCGTTTCCCGGTACATTATAATCTCTTCGTTGTTCGGACACACACAGTATCATTGGTCAGTGATGCAGTTGTTGCCTGCCTTCAGCTAATTTTGCTAGCCGAGGGTTTAATGTTTTTGAAATAGTAGTAATGTCCTATTATAGTTATATTTTGTTTTTATGTAAGTGTTCTGTGTATCTTTGTCTCTATATAGATGTTCTGTGTATCTATGTCTCTATATAGATGTTCTGTGTATCTTTGTCTCTACATAGATGTTCTGTGTATCCTTGTGTCTACATAGATGTTCTGTGTATCTTTGTCTCTATATAGATGTTCTGTGTATCTATGTCTCTATATAGATGTTCTGTGTATCTTTGTCTCTATATAGACGTTCTGTGTATCTTTGTCTCTACATAGATGTTCTGTGTATCCTTGTCTCTATATAGATGTTCTGTGTATCTTTGTCGCTATATAGATGTTCTGTGTATCTTTGTCTCTATATAGATGTGCTGTGTATCTTTGTCTCTATATAGATGTTCTGTGTATCTATGTCTCTACATAGATGTTCTGTGTATCTTTGTCTCTATATAGACGTTCTGTGTATCTTTGTCTCTACATAGATGTTCTGTGTATCCTTGTCTCTATATAGATGTTCTGTGTATCTTTGTCTCTGCATAGATGTTCTGTGTATCCTTGTCTCTATATAGATGTTCTGTGTATCTTTGTCGCTATATAGATGTTCTGTGTATCTTTGTCTCTATATAGATGTTCTGTGTATCTTTGTCGCTATATAGATGTTCTGTGTATCTTTGTCTCTATATAGACGTTCTGTGTATCTTTGTCTCTACATAGATGTTCTGTGTATCCTTGTGTCTACATAGATGTTCTGTGTATCTTTGTCTCTATATAGACGTTCTGTGTATCTTTGTCTCTACATAGATGTTCTGTGTATCCTTGTGTCTACATAGATGTTCTGTGTATCTTTGTCTCTACATAGATGTTCTGTGTATCCTTGTGTCTACATAGATGTTCTGTGTATCTTTGTCTCTATATAGACGTTCTGTGTATCTTTGTCTCTACATAGATGTTCTGTGTATCCTTGTCTCTACATAGATGTTCTGTGTATCTTAGTCTCTACATAGATGTTCTGTGTATCTTTGTCTCTACATAGATGTTCTGTGTATCCTTGTGTCTACATAGATGTTCTGTGTATCTTTGTCTCTATATAGATGTGCTGTGTATCTTTGTCTCTATATAGATGTTCTGTGTATCTATGTCTCTACATAGATGTTCTGTGTATCTTTGTCTCTATATAGATAAGAGGATTGTTCCAAAAATTTGACAACCTCATATTGTTTACAGTTGGAAAAACTTCCTGGTCCCTTATATATCTAGTGTGTCTATAAATGCGGTATGTTAATCCAATACATTTTTAGAAATACAAAGTACTCTGTATATATGAATGGGGTACTGACTGTTTACTTCCCTTTGTCTGTAGTGTGTAATATAATTAAATGTCTCACAGGGATTTTTTTATTATTTCATATAAAAAGGTTGTATTTTCGAATCCCTTTATAATTCAAACATTCTGCATGAGAAATGGCGACAGTATAACAAGGTTTTCTTGTACATACATGTACCTTGTGTGGATGCACTGCCTGTGATTGTTGGAAGTCCGCTATTCTGTCCTGCGTCTGACGCTAATATATCAAACTGACCCAATGAATTATCTGTAATGAAATACAAAATTACTGACCAATATGGAAAATGCAATATAACTTACTGGTATGTTGAATGACCAGTTAATAAAATTTGTCCAGTAAAATCATATTACATATAGATAAGGCTTCTGCTAGTGCTGATGATGAACACTGATTATCACTGTCTGATTTAGTCAAATGATGATGTTTTTATACTGAACAATGATTATCACTGTCTGATTTAGTCAAATTATTAAGGTTTTATACTGAACAATGATTATCACTGTCTGATTTAGTCAAAGGATGCTGTTTTATCAATGACTGAAGACTGATGATCAATGCTTGGTGAATCCCCTTGTCCGGTGACACTCACTTGGTATGGTGACAAGCTGGTTTGTGTTGGGGATACGATAAACTGTTTGTGTTGTCTGTTGAGCTGCTGAAGTGAGTTGTCCATTTTGTTGAAGAGGAATCAATGGCGTACCTAAATAAAAATGAAAAACATGACAAATGGACATACCTGTTAATATATACATTATCTAACAGTGTCTCCAGTTAAACCAGATATATTTCACAAGTCTGTTTAATATTTTGATATATTTCTCAAGTCGGGTTAATAATTTAATATATTTCAACAGTGCACAGCACAAATAAAAAAAAAATAACATTGCAATATTTAACAAGACATATGATAAAATGATAAATTACTTATATTTACAACAAATTAAAATGTAAAATAAGTTTATTTTGAGTTATTGAGAAAAGATGACATATTTACGTACAGGAATTAAAACTGACCTGGGTAAGAGGAACATTAGGCCCTACCTGGAAGTAATACAGCCCTTGGGGTCACAGACGAGAGTATTTGGACCACAGATACTGCACATAAATGTACTACTAAAACTATGCTCTGGCTTAGGAGTGTAAGGTTTTACCAGGAGGGACTAAGACTGCCCCTGGGGGGAGGCCTGATACCTGCATGGTAGCTGCCTTGTTGGATGTGGTGTAGGAGGTGTATGTAGCCTGAGTGGCTCTGGCTTAGGAGCGTGAGGTTTTTACCTGGAGGGACTAAGACTGCCCCGGGGGGAGGCCTGACAGCTGCATGGTAGCTGCCTTGTTGGGGGTGGTGTAGGAGGTGTATGTAGCCTGAGTGGCTCTGACTTAGGAGCGTGAGGTTTTTACCTGGAGGGACTAAGACTGCCCCTGGGGGAGGCCTGACAGCTGCATGGTAGCTGCCTTGTTGGGGGTGGTGGAGGAGGTGTATGTAGCCCGAGTGGCTCTGACTTAGTATTTGGACCACAGATACTGCACATAAATGTACTACTAAAACTATGCTCTGGCTTAGGAGTGTAAGGTTTTACCAGGAGGGACTAATACTGCCCCTGGGGGGAGGCCTGATACCTGCAAGGTAGCTGCCTTGTTCGGTGTGGTGTATGAGGTATATGTAGCCTGAGTGGCTCTGACTTAGGAGCGTGAGGTTTTTACCTGGAGGGACTAAGCCTGCCCCTGGGGGAGGCCTGACAGCTGCATGGTAGCTGCCTTGTTGGGGGTGGTGTAGGAGGTGTATGTAGCCCGAGTGGCTCTGCCTTAGGAGCGTGAGGATTTACCTGGAGGGACTAAGACTGCCCCTGGGGGGAGGCCTGGCAGCTGCATGGTAGCTGCTTTGTTGGGTGTGGTGTAGGAGGTATATGTAGCCCGAGTGGCTCTGACTTAGGAGCGTAAGGGTTTACCAGGAGGGACTAAGACTGCCCCTGGGGGAGGCCTGATACCTGCATGGTAGCTGCCTTGTTGGATGTGGTGTAGGAGGTGTATGTAGCCTGAGTGGCTCTGGCTTAGGAGCGTATGGTTTTACCACGAGGGACTAAGACTGCCCCTGGGGGGAGGCCTGACACCTGCATGGTAGCTGCCTTGTTGGGGGTGGTGTAGGAGGTGTATGTAGCCCGAGTGGCTCTGACTTAGTATTTGGACCACAGATACTGCACATAAATGTACTACTAAAACTATGCTCTGGCTTAGGAGTGTAAGGTTTTACCAGGAGGGACTAATACTGCCCCTGGGGGGAGGCCTGATACCTGCATGGTAGCTGCCTTGTTGGATGTGGTGTAGGAGGTGTATGTAGCCTGAGTGGCTCTGGCTTAGGAGCGTATGGTTTTACCACGAGGGACTAAGACTGCCCCTGGGGGGAGGCCTGACACCTGCATGGTAGCTGCCTTGTTGGGGGTGGTGTAGGAGGTGTATGTAGCCTGAGTGGCTCTGGCTTAGGAGCGTGAGGTTTTTACCTGGAGGGACTAAGACTGCCCCGGGGGGAGGCCTGACAGCTGCATGGTAGCTGCCTTGTTGGGGGTGGTGGAGGAGGTGTATGTAGCCCGAGTGGCTCTGACTTAGGAGCGTAAGGGTTTACCAGGAGGGACTAAGACTGCCCCTGGAGGGAGGCCTGATACCTGCATGGTAGCTGCCTTGTTGGGTGTGGGGTAGGAGGTGTATGTAGCCTGAGTGGCTCTGACTTAGGAGCGTGAGGTTTTTACCTGGAGGGACTAAGACTGCCCCTGGGGGGGGGCCTGGCAGCTGCATGGTAGCTGCTTTGTTGGGTGTGGTGGAGGAGGTATATGTAGCCTGAGTGGCTCTGACTTAGGAGCGTGAGGTTTTTACCTGGAGGGACTAAGCCTGCCCCTGGGGGAGGCCTGACAGCTGCATGGTAGCTGCCTTGTTGGGGGTGGTGTAGGAGGTGTATGTAGCCCGAGTGGCTCTGACTTAGGAGCGTAAGGGTTTACCAGGAGGGACTAAGACTGCCCCTGGGGGAGGCCTGATACCTGCATGGTAGCTGCCTTGTTGGATGTGGTGTAGGAGGTGTATGTAGCCTGAGTGGCTCTGACTTAGGAGCGTGAGGTTTTTACCTGGAGGGACTAAGACTGCCCCGGGGGGAGGCCTGACAGCTGCATGGTAGCTGCCTTGTTGGGGGTGGTGTAGGAGGTGTATGTAGCCCGAGTGGCTCTGCCTTAGGAGCGTGAGGATTTACCTGGAGGGACTAAGACTGCCCCTGGGGGGAGGCCTGATACCTGCAAGGTAGCTGCCTTGTTCGGTGTGGTGTATGAGGTATATGTAGCCTGAGTGGCTCTGACTTAGGAGCGTGATGTTTTACCAGGAGGGACTAAGACTGCCCCTGGGGGGAGGCCTGACACCTGCATGGTAGCTGCCTTTTTGGGTGTGGTGTAGGAGGTATATGTAGCCTGAGTGGCTCTGACTTAGGAGCGTAAGGGTTTACCAGGAGGGACTAAGACTGCCCCTGGGGGGGGGCCTGACAGCTGCATGGTAGCTGCCTTGTTGGGGGTGGTGTAGGAGGGATATGTAGCCCGAGTGGCTCTGACTTAGGACCGTGAGGTTTTACCTGGGGGGACTAAGACTGCCCCTGGGGGGGGGCCTGACACCTGCATGGTAGCTGTCTTTTTGGGTGTGGTGTAGGAGGGATATGTAGCCCGAGTGGCTCTGACTTAGGACCGTGAGGTTTTACCTGGGGGGACTAAGACTGCCCCTGGGGGGAGGCCTGATACCTGCAAGGTAGCTGCCTTGTTGGGTGTGGTGTAGGAGGTGTATGTAGTCTGGGTGGCTGGTGTTGTGGACCCAGGCTGTTGTTGGAGAAAGGAGGAGGCAGGAACAGAGGGTGGGGAGCTGCTCAGGACCATCCCTTGACTTTGAGAGGACTGGATCAGTCCAGGCTCCGGCATCCCTGGGGGTAGGGTTCCCACTGCCAGCACTGGTTTAATGGCACTGTCCAGCTGTAACGAAACAAAAAAACATGTAAATTCATCTGATCTAGTTGACAAAAGTTTCCCGGAACCATCATATTTCATTCCTTCATCTGTATTCTGTAAACAGTATATACTCATGCCTGTAACTCAATACCTATTTATTGTAGCACCATCATTGTTGAAATTTTGATACCATATTATGATGTCCCAATGTATCATGTATTGTGTTGTGTTGTTGTCCTGCCAATTAAGGGAATTACTGCGGAGAATCTCTTTATTTTTCTATTGTAAAGTTGCCGGAAGAGCCCAATGATGGCTGAACGTTAGTTGTCTTATTCAGGCTTGTTTGTTAATTATAGATAGTAAGAAAGTTGTACCCATGATGAAAATGTTTAATTAAACAATATATAACACTGTGACTACTTAGCAATGTATATGGAATGTGTTCTTTTGTCCTTGTGGCGTTACACCACATACAGCAGCACCTGATGGATGTGTCGGGATGTCCTTGCAGCGTTGGGAGGGGGTTTACTATGGCTCAATGACTTGTGCTGTACATGTGTACCTACTTTCAGTATAGGTTTTACTTACCTACCTACACTGTACATTGTAGGTATTGTAATCTACCGATTCAATCTCGTTTTTCATTTATAGGCTGGATTTGTGAGACTTTTCTCAACGGTAAGTAAATATAAATACAATATATATACATTTGTTTATACATGTCTAGATCTAGTCCCCTACAGTAAAATCCAATGTGACATCTGATGATCTGTATCAGTAGTGCTTTTTACTTGAAGGTGTAATATATATATATCCTTTATTGGAACAATGATTCCCCAAACTAATAGCTATATAGAATGGGAGATTACTCTACTCCCCAACATATTTGTATATACATTATTTGTATATTGATCTCCCAAACATATTTGTATATACATTATTTGTATATTGATCTCCCAAACATTGGGGTATATACATTATTTGTATATTGATCTCCCAAACATTGGAGTATACACATTATTTGTATATTGATCTCCCAAACATTGGAGGATATACATTATTTGTACATGGATCTCCCAAACATTGGAGTATATACATTATTTGTATATTGATCTCCCAAACATTGGGCTATATACATTATTTGTATATTTATCTCCCAAACATTGGGGTATATCCATTATTTGTATATTGATCTCCCAAACATTGGAGTATATACATTATTTGTACATGGATCTCCCAAACATTGGAGTATACACATTATTTGTATATTGATCTCCCAAACATTGGAGTATATACATTATTTGGATATTGATCTCCCAAACATTGGGGGATATATATTATTTTTATATTTATTTTCCAAACATTGGGGTATATACATTATTTGTATATTGATCTCCCAAACGTTGGGGTATATACATTATTTGTACATGGATCTCCCAAACATTGGGGTATATACATTATTTGTATATTGATCTCCCAAACATTGGGGTATAGACATTATTTGTATATTGATCTCCCAAACATTGGAGTATATACATTATTTGTATATGGATCTCCCAAACATTGGGGTATACACAGTATTTGTATATTGATCTCCCAAACATTGGAGTATATACATTATTTGTATATTGATCTCCCAAACGTTGGTGGATATACATTATTTGTACATGGATCTCCCAAACATTGGGGTATCTACTTTATTTGTATATTGATCTCCCAAACATTGGAGTATACACATTATTTGTATATTGATCTCGCAAACATTGGAGTATATACATTATTTGTATATGGATCTCCCAAACATTGGGGTATATACATTATTTGAATATTGATCTCCCAAACGTTGGGGTATATACATTATTTGTACATGGATCTCCCAAACATTGGAGTATACACATTATTTGTATATTGATCTCGCAAACATTGGAGTATATACATTATTTGTATATGGATCTCCCAAACATTGGGGTATACACAGTATTTGTATATTGATCTCCCAAACATTGGAGTATACACATTATTTGTATATTGATCTCCCAAACATTGGGGTATATACAGTATTTGTATATTGATCTCCCAAACGTTGGGGTATATATATTATTTGTACATGGATCTCCCAAACATTGGAGTATACACATTATTTGTATATTGATCTCGCAAACATTGGAGTATATACATTATTTGTATATGGATCTCCCAAACATTGGGGTATACACAGTATTTGTATATTGATCTCCCAAACATTGGAGTATATACATTATTTGTATATGGATCTCCCAAACATTGGGGTATACACAGTATTTGTATATTGATCTCCCAAACATTGGAGTATATACATTATGTGTATATTGATCTCCCAAACATTGGAGTATACACATTATTTGTATATTGATCTCCCAAACATTGGGGTATAGACATTATTTGTATATTGATCTCCCAAACATTGAGGGATATACATTATTTGTATATTGATCTCCCAAACATTGAGGTATATGTATACATTATTTGAACATTGATCACCTAACCTTTGGCTAAAAATATATATTATTTGTATATATAAACAATATTTGTATATTGATCTTTCATTATGCATCCTTAAACAGTAAGCATTTTGATCTAAAATCAAAATTATACTAGGATGATGAAGCTTGGCATAATGATAATAACTGCTGATACACCTGGAATCTCAGCATGGTTAATTATATTTGAAAGTATAAATAAGGCCTAACAAAACCCTTTTTTTCTGGAACAAGTTTGAAAAAATTGGAGTTGTAAGGTAATAAATTTCATTTGTTTTACAAGGTTTATATACATATTATGTAGTAGAGAGATGTTGCCCAAAAAAGTTAAAGGTTTGCAAAAATATTTAAAGCAGATAGGGTACGTAACAGGAAACAAAGAACCTTTTTTGCCCTTACTATATATTCAATAAATATCAGTCATAGTGATTGATGAGTGTTGGGAAGTTTAAGTTGACAGGAGGATAAGTTTAATTTGTATGCAGTAAAGTAAACGATGAACCACATACAGAAAGGAGATGTTGTTAATGTAAGACTTTACTCCCCCCATATTTACATAACCCTGTCAGAGGTGAAGCTTTAGGGAAATCTACAGTACACATGGCTAGCTGGCCATGGTCACACTGGACTGCAGGGGGTACATGGACTTTCACAGTATAGGGAAATCTACAGTACACATGGCCTGGCCATGGTCACACTGGACTGCAGGGGGTGCATGGACATTCACAGTATAGGGAAATCTACAGTACACATGGCTAGCTGGCCATGGTCACACTGGACTGCAGGGGGTACATGGACATTCACAGTATAGGGCTCACCAGCTGTGATGTATACTACAGATATATATTTATTATACAAGGCAGGTTAAAAATTATCTTTACAGTGACAAATGGCAAGCTAAGGTTCACATTGAAAGTATATAGATTTGTTAGGTTATCAGATAAACAAGTAGCTTCATTTATAAGGCAGTTTTTATTTGCTAGTTTCCAACTACAGACTAGAGCTTTCAAATAAATTCAAATTAACCATTTTTTTGATACAAGAAACTTTCAAATAAACAGAAAATTAAGGATGTTGGATCAGCAATTTTGTGGTTAGGGTGAAAACGTACATTTCATAATTATAGTTGGTTTGACTGAATAGCTACTGTTTGATGCTATATATGTTTGAATCCTTATTAAAGCTGAAGTGATTTGTAACATATACAGTAGATGTAATTGTAAACCTGATCTTGAAAATGAAGGACAGATTACCAAGATTATATAATATCTTATCACTGGAGGCATCTTTTATATAAAAATTTAAACAACAACCTTCAAATAAAATCTCATAACCTTTTTAATACATTGATCCTATTATCAACCCATGCATATTTACACTTTGATCAACACAACAAAACCTTTTACCTTAAATCCAATATTCTTAACAAAGTTTTATCTTGGAACCTTTTAATGTTAATAACAGTTTACAACCACTTCAGTATTGATAATACATCATCCCCATCAATTTCTATATAAAACTATGTAGCTACTAGTATAGAAAGGATGACATGTACAATCTAATGGTATTAAGGGTGCACTAAATCATCCACACAGTCCCAGCTTTATAGGTCCCCCTTTCCAACTGTGTGTATATATATATACATCCCCCTCCCCATATATTTCGCAGGGCTGGTAATTAAAGCATAGAATCCCCAGAGCTATCTCTCTCAAGTGTCAGGTCTCAGAATTCTCCCCCATGCTGCAGCCAGAAAGGAGTAATGACTTATATATATTCTTGAGATGAATCACTAGGCTGGAATTGGGAATATATACAAATAGTATGGTACTCCTAACTCTGACAGAACAAGTGCTAGCCATCTCCTAGTTCCTGTTCCTCCTTGCTGGCTCCAGCAGCTGTAAGCAGGACTATCTCACCATCTTATCTCTCTATATAACAACACATGGGCAAAATATGCCAATAAGGGCACACAGCCAAATTTGTGGGACACACATATTCACCCAGCATTTTCTCAAAGTTGGGAAAATTTTGCAAACTGCACATATGCACACTATATTTAGATGTACATGCAAAATGCATGTTATGTACTTGCATTTAAACTAGCATTTTATATTCTAATTTTACATGGAGTGTAAATATAATTGTACCTATTATCTTCTTTGTTTCCTAATTTAATTACAAGATTTATTTGCATTGCTATTATTTCTTACTTTATCAGCAATGGTTATATAATTTAATCATCATGTATCAATCGTTAATTATTTATCACAAAGTAATTTTTATTTTTTTTCAGTGAAATTGGACAGCGATATAGAAATATTTCAATAATTTGATAAAATCCTGAAAATTTGCACATGGGATCCCCACAAGTGTGCATTAAATCCATGTGTAAATCAGCAAACCCCTTTATGGACCTCACATCCCTAATGTGTATTACACTATCCCTTATGGTGCCCCAAATACCAAATGGGTAGCTCGGGCAACCCTGTGGAAGGCCCCAAATACCAAATGTGTAGCTCGGGAAACCCTGTGGAAGGCCCCAAATACCAAATGTGTAGCTCGGGAAACCCTGTGGAAGGCCCCAAATACCAAATGTGTGTAGTTGCTCCTCCAGAAAGTTAGTAGGGAAGGGAGGAAGAATCTAGGGAAGGGGATGTTGACTCTAACATGGACTTCATCCAATTATAGCCCCAGATAAACACATCTCCAGTTACAAAAGTTATACACTGATGGGGTTGGAGCTGGCACGGCTTGCACACATATTTGGTAATGAATGCCATATATATGTGTGTGGGTGCCCATGGTGATGTGTCTGACTGCTCCCCCTCCCCTCTGAGCTCAGCCCCTGATTATGGTACTAGTTCCCTGATCTCTAACAGATGCCTTTCCACTTATATCAGTCATTACAGAACAAAATGGAACAATTTTCCCCATAATTTACCATAGGAGTACAGGTATCATACTTTAGATATCAATGTATATATATGTATTCAGTATTTTCTGTAAATACATGTATAGAGATCTACAAAAGCTCATATTAGTTTGCCACATAAAATCATTATCGACACATGTATACGATGATCAAATATTTATACATCTGATTATATTTACTGCATAACTGGTAGTTTGCTTAGCGGTGTAACAACTGCACACTTCTGATTTTAATTACTTAATTACTGTATAACTGGTAATTTGCTAACCGGTATAACAACTGCACACTTCTGATTTTAATTACTGTACAACTGGTAGATTGCTTACCGGTATAACAACTGCACACTTCTGATTTTAATGCTTACCAGTATAACAACCACACACTACTGATTTTAATGCTCACCGGTATAACAACTGCACACTTCTGATTTTAATTACTGTACAACTGGTAGATTGCTTACCGGTATAACAACTGCACACTTCTGATTTTAATTACTGTATAACTGGTAGATTGCTAACCGGTATAACAGCTGCACACTTCTGATTTTAATGCTTACCAGTATAACAACTGCACACTTCTGATTTTAATGCTTACCGGTATAACAACCGCACACTTCTGATTTTAATGCTTACCAGTATAACAACCGCACACTTCTGATTTTAATGCTTACCGGTATAACAACTGCACACTTCTGATTTTAATCCGAACATTTTCATAAATTGACTTGTGAATTCATTGTATCATTGATAATATGGCAAAAAACCTGAAACTTCATGAATACAAAGTCAAACAATAAAATATATAATATGGGTAATGCAAATAGTTGCAGACATACAATAAAGTGGCAGATTTAAACTTACATAAAACAAGAGGCACAAAGGGACTAGATTTTTCGCTTGTTGTTCAATGTTTGCTAGGAAGATGTAATTGCTAATGAAATAATAACAAATTAAACTACAAGCCAAATATCACAAATCTTGGAGCAAGATATTAGAAGTTGTTTGAAGTTTTATTACATTTGATCTATGCAATAAGTGCCTTATTCCTACAAGCTACAGGGAAACATCATGATATATTATACATAGGTCTCATGGTTCACTGTTGTTTGAGGATTAACACATTTTACCTCTTACAACCTTAAATGTAGATCAAGGTCATTTTTTGTACAAATTAAATCTTATATTTTGCAAGTTACAGAAAAAATACTGTGACTCCCAAATATTGTGGTACTGGACAACGATTTTTTTTAAAACAATTATCAACACGTTTTACCCCTATGATATTGGATGTGTGTTCATTTCTCAAGGTAATTTATTTTAACAAATTTGATAGACTTTCACACAGCAGCCATTTTGTAATGAAGCAAGCAATTGCAATTAATCAATACTGCAGCCAAATGTCACGACTATACACCTTAAAGTCTTACTTGTTTGAAGAAATGTTTACATCTGTGTATGAAACAAACAGATGCAAAACCACTGCATCAACATTTTGTTGCAGAAGAGACAAAAACAGCAATAAAAGGAGAGAGTCCAATGTTATCCTCTTTGGCACTCCCTGTAATCAGTAACAGAAAGACAGTACTGACAATGTTTTGGCACTCCCTGTAATCAGTCACAGAAAGATAGTACTGAGTGTTTTTGGTACTCCCTGTAATCAGTCACAGAAAGACAGTACTGACAGCGTTTTTGACACTCCCTGTAATCAGTCACAGAAACACAGTACTGACAGTGTTTTTGACACTCCCTGTAACCAGTCACAGAAAGACAGTACCGACAGTGTTTTTGACACTCCCTGTAAACAGTCACAGAAAGACAGTACTGACAGCGTTTTTGACACTCCCTGTAATCAGTCACAGGAAGACAGTACTGACAGTGTTTTTGACACTCCCTGTAATCAGTCACAGGAAGACAGTACTGACAGTGTTTTTGACACTCCCTGTAACCAGTCACAGAAAGACAGTGCTGACAGTGTTTTTGACACTCCCTGTAACCAGTCACAGAAAGACAGTACCGACAGTGTTTTTGACACTCCCTGTAACCAGTCACAGAAAGACAGTACCGACAGTGTTTTTGACACTCCCTGTAACCAGTCACAGAAAGACAGTGCTGACAGTGTTTTTGACACTCCCTGTAACCAGTCACAGAAAGACAGTGCTGACAGTGTTTTTGACACTCCCTGTAACCAGTCACAGAAAGACAGTACCGACAGTGTTTTTGACACTCCCTGTAATCAGTCACAGAAACACAGTACTGACAGTGTTTTTGACACCCACTGTAATCAGTCACAGAAAGACAGTACTGACAGTGTTTTTCTACCTTAACTTGGGAAAAATAGCAATTGTTTATCTAAATTGGGAATGTATTCCTCATTTTTCTTTCAATTTGGGGAAAAAACTAACCCTTTTCAGCTAGGAGAAGCAAGCTGTTTTCGGCTGTACCTTTTGAAAGAGTTTCTTATTACCTCTGTAGCGCTTTCCCCTCTTCAGAGGTTCCTATGTATAGGGAGAGAGGTAACACTTCTACATACAGTACACAAGTCTAGAATTGTTTACAGCTTTAACAATATATGCTTATGTAAAAGATTTCAGTTTAGATTTATCAGTCAGAGCTTTCATTTAGAAATGTCAGACATCAAAGATTTTTGATGGTTGGATTTGGAGGGTTAAAACATCCAGGGGGCAAAGCTAACTTTGAAACGTTATACACATACTGTCATAGGGAAAACATCTACTGCTGAAAGTGCTGATCAGGTGACCTTCAAAATTAGAACAAATCTGACAGAGAAAGATGATTTTGTGACAGAAAAGAACAGAGCAAGGGTTCAATATTTGCAAGATACATAAATTCATTAAGATAAAAATGACAATAAATAAAATGTTAAATCTTGTTATATATATGTAGAGAAAACATCATATATTACCTTGGTGTTAACCTTTAATCTAATGCATTATACTAATAATATCAATTACCTTGGTGATAACCTTAAATCTTGCTACCTTGGTGTTAACCTAAAATCTTGTTACCTTGGTGTTAACCTTTAATCTAATACATTACACTAATTATATCAATTACCTTGGTGATAACCTTAAATCTTGCTACCTTGGTGTTAACCTTAAATCTTGTCACCATGGTGTTAACCTAAAATCTTGTTACCTTGGTGTTAACCTTTAATCTAATACATTATACTAATTATATCAATTTCCTTGGTGTTAACCTTAAATCTTGTTACCTTGGTGTTAACCTAAAATCTTGTTACCTTGGTGTTAACCTTTAATCTAATACATTATACTAAGTATATCAATTACCTTGGTGTTAACCTTAAATATTGTTACCTTGGTGTTAACCTTTAATCTAATACATTATACTAATTATATCAATTACCTTGGTGTTGACCTTAAATCTTGTTATTTGTAGAGAATACATTTTATATTACCTTGGTGTTGACCTAAAATTTTGTAATTTGTAGAGAATACATTTTATATTATTTTGGTGTTGACCTAAAATCTTGTTATTTGTAGAGAATACATTTTATATTACCTTGGTGTTGACCTAAAATTTTGTTATTTGTAGAGAACACATTTTATATTACCTTGGTGTTGACTTTAAATTTTGTTATTTGAAGAGAATACATTTTTCTTAACTTGATGTTGACCTAAATTTTGTTATTTGTAGAGAATACATTTTATATTACCTTGGTGTTGACTTTAAATTTTGTTATTTGAAGAGAATACATTTTATATTACCTTGATGTTGACCTAAATCTTGTTACTTGTAGAGAATACATTTTATATTACCTTGGTGTTGACCTTAAATCTTGTTATTTGAAGAGAATACATTTTATATTACCTTGGTGTTGACCTTAAATCTTTTTAATTGTAGAGAACACATTTCATATTACCTTGGTGTTGACTTTAATTTTTGTTATTTGTAGAGAATACATTTTATATTACCTTGATGTTGACCTAAATCTTGTTATTTGTAGAGAATACATTTTATATTACCTTGGTGTTGACCTAAAATCTTGTTATTTGAAGAGAATACATTTTATATTACCTTGGTATTGACCTTAAATCTTGCTTTATATAGAGAATGCATTATTTATTGCCTTGACTGTATACCTAGTGAAAACATTGTGAGAGAATCCTATAAAAGACTCTAGACCTCCCTGTTATCCTATACACAATAACACCAATTTAAATATAAGAAAGAATACCTGAAATTCTCTTACCTTACTTTCCTCCTCACTGACTGCATAGCTGAGTTCTGTCTCCTCAAATCCTGTGGGATTCATTCGTTGTTCGATGACCTGTGCGGCTTGAGAGCCTGGGGGTGGGTCCGGTGAGTTAAGACAGGTTTGTATTAGAGCCTTACCACTGTCGCTGGTGATCATGGGCTGAAGTTTACGGGTAGCAAAGGTGTACACATGGCCTGTTTCACTGGCAACCAACAACATCACTTGGGTACCCGTCAGAGTAGATAACTCATATGCCTACAACAGGAACAAGGTCATGGTTGTACCAGCAGTAGAATGTTTTAATAATAGGAATATATGCTGTTCCTTTATGATCGTCAGGTATCTAGAAACACAAAATGAAAAGATGGTAAACCCAGATATAAATTGGACATTTAGGCAAGTCCTTCAAGGACAGATGTCATCTCCATTTGTTCAAGATATGTTCTTTATTCAGGACATTTTGATTGTTATATGCTTTATGTACGTTCCTGTTACAAAATGTACAGACAGATGGTAGAACATACAAATGTCCCTTATAAATAGGTGATATAGATACAAATATCATTTATAGGCAGATGATTCCAACAAAACAAATATCTTATATATAGACATGCGATTCCTACAAATAAAGAGTCTATATAGACATGTGATTCCTACAAATATAGAGTCTATATAGACATGTGATTCCTACATATATAGAGTCTATATAGACATGTGATTCCTACAAATATAGAGTCTCTATATAGACATGTTATTCCTACAAATATAGAGTCTATATATAGACATGTGATTCCTACAAATATAGGGTCTATATAGACATGTGGTTCCTACAAAAATAGGGTCTATATATAGACATGTGATTCCTACAAATATAGACCCTATATTTGTAGGAATCACATGTCTATATATAGACCCTATATTTGTAGGAATCACATGTCTATATAGACCCTATATTTGTAGGAATCACATGTCTATATAGACATGTGATTCCTACAAATATAGAGTCTATATAGAAATGTGATTCCTACAAATATAGAGTCTATATATAGACATGTGATTCCTAGAAATATAGAGTCTATATAGACATGTGATTCCAACAAATATAGGGTCTATATATAGACATGTGATTCCTACAAATATAGAGTCTCTATATAGACATGTTATTCCTACAAATATAGAGTCTATATATAGACATGTGATTCCTAAAAATATAGAGTCTATATATAGACATGTTATTCCTACAAATATAGAGTCTATATATAGACATGTGATTCCTAGAAATATAGAGTCTATATAGACATGTGATTCCAACAAATATAGAGTCTATATATAGACATGTGATTCCTACAAATATAGAGTCTATATAGAAATGTGATTCCTACAAATATAGAGTCTATATATAGACATGTGATTCCTACAAATATAGGGTCTATATAGACATGTGGTTCCTACAAATATAGGGCCTATATATAGACATTTGATTCCTACAAATATAGAGTCTATATAGACATGTGAGTCCTACTAATATAGAGTCTATATAGACATGTGATTCCTCTATATATAGTCTATATAGACATGTGATTCCTCTATATAGAGTCTATATAGACACATGTGATTCCTCTATATAGAGTCTATATAGACATGTGATTCCTCTATATAAAGTCTATATAGACATGTGACGTTGATGCGATGTTAATGCGATGTTAATGCATCGTTGATGTGGTATCATTGTATTGTTGATGTGATGTCATACAATTGTTTCAATAGGTAAATCCCCTAATCTCATTCATATGGTTTGACAAGGATCGATGTATTTTCGAGAGAAAAGTATTGATAAATTGTCAAGAGTAAGACAAAAACAAAAGACATCGTACGGAACCGGTAGACAAGTGTCCTTACAACCACTTATCCTTTATAATTGTTTAATATAATTGTGATCAACAAGGTCCAAGAATGTTTCTTGATAATGAGTTTGTATACTAAGTGAAATTGTTAGATAATTTATAATTAGTTATGGATGGAGGTTTTTGCCAAAAATCATTAGTAAGATATATTATAGAACAAATTATGCAGACTTGTGCATCTCTCGTTTCTTCAGGAAAGGTGGGGCTCAGGAGCTGAATGGGCTTATCAGGATGGGGCAGATGCAGTTAATTAACGCTATTTTGTACAGTGCCTAGGCTATGTAGCGGCTACTTTATTCTGTATATTATACACTATTTCGTTCTTTATATTGTCATCAACATTTTAATTTTTGAGCAAGAAAAGTTGTTACCCTTAAGATAATTACACTAGTAGGACATAAATTACATTATCTTGCAGTTATGAAACTTAATACCTGTACTATTAATTGATTTTCCACAAAAAAAAACATTCAGATCCAATAACATTCATTTATCCTGATCAGCTCAAATTTAAATATCAACATATTCCACATAATTATTTTCATAAAAAAAAATAAAAAATTATGACATCTTACAAAACATTATCCTCAATTCTCCAGTGGTTATGCTCTCTGAACCCCTGGACTAGATCATGACAAAATCAAAGGCTCAGTGTGCCCAACTTATTGATGAGACAAAAATGAAATAGGTAGCAGCTTGCCTTCAAATTTGCTATGACATATTCCAAGGGTGCAGAGTATTTAAAACACCATAAACAATAAAAAAAAAATTTACTTGAAATTGGAAAATAAAATATGCGGTACATTAATTTATAAAGTATAATATAGTGCATGTATTTTGAACTTGAACTGATCTGGAGTGGTTTTAAAAAGGCATCTGACCCTACAATCACTGAGTTGTGGGTTTGAGGCCTTCGTGTGGCAGTTGCCAAGTACTCCTGGGTTTTTTTCCCCACCACAAAACTTGGCATGTCCTTAAATGACTGTAGCTGTTAATATGATGTAAACACACCAAACCAAGCAGTGTATATCAATATTTGCATTCAATCAGACGTGTATATACTACATATATGGCTTTATATGTTTCTGATTCAATATTAGATAAAATATGTTTATTCTTACATCCTAATTCTGTGGGATCTCCATCACATGTAGATGATTTGTCATGTTAAATTGTTGATACTATTTAAAGAAAAATCAGGTTGATATTCACTTATGACATCACTTCAACTCAACTTCATAATGTCTTGTTTAATGACAAAAACAGCATAGATTCATATCTAATATAACAATTCAGGACTATATTTTGGTGAATTTGTGGTTATAAGGACTTGAATACTCTTTATCGGGTCCTGATTATATATTAAACAAATAATTCAACAAAAGTCCATACAATAAACAATTAATTAACCCTTTCCATTTTTTAATTCAATAATTAATACATACACATATATGCCATTTAAACATTATTAAATTACAAAGAACTTTAATGCAATATGTTTGTGTATGTATGAAAACAAAATCACACTTGATTACAAAAAAATGATACAAAACAAAACAAAATCGAATTATATAGCATTGATTGGTTGAGTGTGAAAGAATAATCCTATACAAATTAAAATTTGATTCTGCAACCTTTATTTGTGCTTTTATAATTATAACATAAAACAATATAAATTTAAATGTTGATAAATCTTTTTGAAGATTAAAATTGCATGCAAACTAAAAAGCCGAAAATAAAACAACATGCACATTAAGTTTTTTATGACAACATTGAATTGACACCGCGCGCTTGTCATCGCTGTACGGTATATTGTCAGTAAATGCAATTGCAATCATGCATGGTTAATATAAAACAACAAAACAAACTGCATTAAACATTCTTTATCAAGTTTATCATTTTCAATGAACACGTGCGAATTCTGTTACGGCACTATCGCGATATAAACTCTCAACATGCGCGGACCCGTGTGCTCAAACCAGTGAATGGACCGACGGGTTTACTACCGTAGTAAGAGACTTCCTAATACGGAAATGACACACACAAACTTTGCTAACCTTTTTCATAATTCCTGTTTTCCGTTTACTGAATGTTGTATACCGTCTCAGTTTGTTTTCAATAAATTCCATCTTAATTTTAACTCGTCCTTTCGTCTTTTTGCCGGGTTTAATCCCAATACCCATCGTTCTAAGTCCGTCATCAGAATCAGAATCGTCTTCCAATGTTGATGGGTCAATTTGCTCCATAGTCAACGTCTTTCCCGGTCCCCCCGGAATTGTAGGAAAAACACTTTGGCTTGTGTTCATTAGGTGTGATCCGTTCATATTTGCACGTGTAGTCGGTTCCCTACTGTATACCGTACTGCCAGTCAGCTCCGCTGGCTGTGAGTCTGGAATGGAACGATAGTAGGTATCCTCTTCAGCCTTAATTTGTGACTTCTCCATAAACGGCATAAGCGGCCGCGGTACTGTGTGTAGTCATACGCGGGCAAAGTAGTTCTACATACTAACGGAATTGAGGATTTATCTAATAAATTTTAAATATCAAAAAGGGTAAAACAGACCTATATCATCATATTGAAAGAATGTTTTGTTTTATCAACCAAGATTATTTTTTACCTTTTATGTGTGCGGATGAATATCCTATAATTTGTTTCCTCCTCGTTTGGTAATGTGGGGTTCCCAAATATGGCCGCCACGGCCAAATATGGCTTTGGCCTATGATCATATAAGGAAATCATGCAAATCAGTGATAGCAGGCATTCCCGCGCCATTTTCTTACTTGTCAATGGGTCGACGATGTCACACAGTTATAGTAACATTTACGAATACAATAAAACTAAATCCATATCAACTTTAATAATTATCCAAGTGTTCTTTCATGATTTAACGTTAGTGGTCTTTCTGACAATGAATATTGATATGTTCGTTGATCATTATTTAGTTTCTTAGTAATAATGTCACCCGATCATTTATGCTGACATTTCTATTGTTTTATTTTCCCAAATTGCACTGCACATAACTACTGATGATGATACATTTTGCTAAAATGTGTCCTTTCAAAGGTGTTGTGAGTGCGAGGGGCGAAGAAGAAGGCCGTGGGGGTGGGGTAGGGGGTGGGGGTGGGGGTTGGTAATTAATATTGGATGCTGCCCAAAATAAAAAAATAATGAAAAATTAATTAAGTTAGTCAATGTTAATCTCGATTAGGAATTGAGATATTTAAGGATTCTATCATATTTTCCGCCATCCTATATATTATACATTGATGTATGTAAGGATATGTCGCTAGTTACGATGCCCGTTTTAATTATTGTTTACTCTAGCCGAATAAAAAACTAATTCAGAACATACATGTACAGTGGACACTCGTGTTTTATTAACTGTTGCGATTCAGGACTCAGAGTAGNGGGGGGGGAGTTCACTGGTAAAAGAGATGCTGTATGCTGAACAAATTCTATTGTACCGTAAACAATATATTTATTGTAATTGCTTATTTACACTTGAAACTATCAGGGACGTATAATTATAATTATCTTTTCTTATTTTTATTTATGTGTGCACGTTGTTATATATGTATGAAATCTTCGTTACAATCGTTTTGTTTATTATGAAAATAACTATACCAGGCTGCATGTCATGAAATTTGCGGCTATTATTTTACCAGGGTGACATACTCCCCATCCAGGAAAGAACTCGTCCCGAGTATTCCAGGGGTCACAGCGATTCCTCCCGGGTCCCTACGTCCCCTCGGATAATCTCAGACTCCGGCTAAACCTGACAAACGAAACAAAGTAGTGTACCTAACGGAAGCAGAGACGTTTCTCTACTGTCGGGCATAACCGGTAGCTAGAGACCCGGGGTACATAACAAACATAATATATATACTTCTCTATAAAAACATGAATATATGCAATAAATAAACCTTTCAAATATACAATTTTTATTTTTTTATTTATATACATTTATATAAGCCATCTTGGCAGTTTTTAACCTCCCTCCAACGATACCAAAACACTAGTAAGGAACAGCAGACAAAGTTGCAGCAACTGGCGCGACAGACGTACCAAACATTTCGGACCAAGGAGTCATCTCCCAAGTTTCATCAAAAATAAGGATAGGATATAGTTTCCCTCATTATTTTTTTCACTAACTCTGCTTGGAGTCGAACCCGGGACCTCTGGTTTACTAGTCTTACGCTCTACCGAATGAGCTAAAGAGAAATTCTCTCTAACCGAATCGGCTAGTATTTACCAGGGTGACATATGTATTTGTACAATAAAATATGTTTAAACTAAAAAAAACGATTAACTTACGCAGAGACGGACTTACGCTAGCTGACATTAACAGCANGGGGGGGGGGGGTTCAAAAAGAAATGTAGTATACCCCTGTATCTACCAGCCCCCCACCACACACACACACAAAGAAGAAAAATGATTCCAACCACGGAATTAGATTAGGCGAATATTTGCATATATTTTTTTTTTCAAAAGAAAAAAACATAAGTGTACTATCTAGGCGCCGATTAGATTGACAGAGTGATTTCCCTTGGACTTCCTGCTGTCAAGCTGAAGTCACAACGAATGTTTGGCCTAACACACGTGTGCCTACTACTGCAGTACAGTACGCTTTGACCTAAACACGGTGTTATTAGATAAACATAATAAGTAAGTATAAATTGTCATGTAAATTAGACATTTAAATTGAAATAAGCTTTTATATCTGCTTGTTTGTGTGAACGTTACGGAAGTGGAGCGATAAATAATTTCAATGTAATTTGTACAGTAATTAGTTTGTTTTTTGACTGATCCGCTATAAAAGGGTAAGGTGGTCTTATTTCGACCACCTTTGGACCCTATGTCATTTATACTATACGAGCTTCCGTTCTTGAACGTCCTGTGAGTAGTATTAGCTTAATCTACTTTTCTAATGCATTAATCAGGTTGGGCACAACGGCGCATATGGGTAATAATCCTGCATTTGGGTAACATCTTTGTATGTTATGGTTGAATGCACTTCGAATCTACCTTCACTATCCTATATAAAAAAATCAAAATTTTGTACTTCAGTATCTTTATTAAAAATCAAAATTTTGTATGTTATGGTTGAATGCACTTCGAATCTACATTCACTATCCTATATAAAAAAATCAAAATTTTGTACTTCACTATCTTTATTAAAAATCGCTATTTATATGGTTATTATAAACAACTTTTTTTTTTTTTTAAATAGGATAGTGAAAGTAGATTTGAATTGCATTTAAACATAACATACAAAGATGTTACCCAAATGCGGGATTATTACCCATATGCGCAAACTTGTGCCCAACCTGTTAATAACGGCCCACCAGACTCATTGCTCCACAAACATATACAAATTTTAGTCATTAAGACAAGTCATTTATTTGGGATAATACAACTACCATATGGGGAACTTTGACCACCGTACTGTGGTATCTTCGACCACACCAGAGTATTTTCGACCACCATTTATTTAAAAAATAAATCTTTTTATTAACCTATGAAAACACCCAGCAGTCTCAACTTTGTTTAAATGTTTAATTTATATTTGATTGTGAAAGTTGAAACAACGTACCAAAATTTGACGTTGATCCTTGTCGTTGAAGCTCGACATTGAATAAACGTTGAAGCTCGACGTTGAATAAACGTTGAAGCTTGACGTTGAATAGACGTTGAAGCTCGACGTTGAATAAACGTCTATTTTCTTCATTGATTAAAAGTTGAATTGTACATTAGCATTCAACCTTCTTTCGGACCATTCAACTGGTAGCATTGCCCGAGTTTCTTCTGGCCCCTACACCAGACTTAGACATTTTGACAGGTAAGTAGACGTCTGGTAAGGGACATTTATCTGTCAAATGCTTAGTCCGATGTCAGGGCGAGAGGAAATTCGGGCAACTGGTAACATAAAATAACAAAGAAACAGACAGCAGCACACTGTTTTGAGTAACATTTTATTTCTCTAAACAACCTAATCAGCAGCTTGTCGCCCATCTCCATCATGTTTATCCGGGGTATACATCAGGGTTTTTTTCCAAACCGTTTTGGGATATCTAACTCTTGGAATGCAGCACCTACATACAATTGGCAGTTGCACAGCATCTGCAAAAGATATAAATTATGTTATTATTATTATTATTATTATATAAATTAATTACAATGATCACTGGTCAGATATTATCCAAATCATTTATTCTTACAAAAACGTATTTAAAATAGATAAATAGACAAATATATATTGATTATTTTTTTATTATCGTAATAAAACGACCTTATAGCAGTACCTCCAACTCCCTTCTATCAGGTCTTTCATAAATAAGAACACAGAAAGAAAGTCTACCTTCTTTGTGTGCATTATAACACATGGTTACAAATGCAGTTGCTAAACAGAGGCGTGTATCTTGCTGACGGGTGCGTGACCCAGTTTATGATAGCAGGGTTACAGCGAGTTTATACACACATGTGCAAAGGAGTTTCACTCTCTGTTTTGCCTGGGCAACCTAATAAGCATTGTGCTTCAAATATGTGTCATATCAAACTTCTTTTAAATTTTGATTCATGTTGGTATTGCAAGTGTGAATCAGCCTTTAAATATCGGGACCTCTAGGTTTTAAATTCGCATCAGATATGAAATTACTTCAAACTCCGAAAGTCCGGGATCGGGAGACCATCTTACATTTATGTAGTCTTACAGATCGAACACATGCACATACTATATCACAGAGTTGAATAATCAAGACATACTATTTCACCTACCTTTTACCCACGATGGGTTACATTTTCAAAAAGATAGAGTTAATGACGCATGCGCAACAAAAGTTCCACCAGGCGTCGTATAATCACATAGAGCAAGGGAGCTAATCAGGCCACATAGGCAGACAGGAAATAAATCACCAGATTGTAAATCATGTAACATTATAAGGTAAGAGTAATAAGTTAAATTAAACTCCCTGAAAAATTGGTCAACATAACAAAAGAAAAGGACTCCAGATTTTAATTGATTCTTTCAATTTCCACATCAGTTCAACAACACGATTTTAAATCCCCCAGTAGATAATGCGTGCACAGTTAGGATACTTTCGATTGTTTTACCTATGACAATGATAATTGAGATGTTTCTATGTAAAATAACCAAATATAGAATACAAGATTTCATTTACAATTAAAACCAGGTCCAGCAATGACAATAAGGTTGATAAAAATCAAATTAATCAACTTTGTTTAAACATCATATCACAACATTTACATTTAAAAAACTCAATCTATTAGCGACTTTAGGCTTATATTCTGACAAATATGCAAGTATTTCCATACAAATATGCAAGTATTTAGATAAAGATATATGCAAGTATTTCAATAGAAGGTAACTTGCTTAATCTTTTTGAATAAGATTTGTATGCATATTTACTTTTTAGCCCATCAGATGATATTCAAATCATCCTGCATCCGTGGTCCGTCGTCCGTTGTCCGTCCTTAAGCAATTCTTGTTATCAGTATTTCTCAAGAAGTACCAGAGGGATCTTTCTCAAATTTTATATGTAGGTTCCCCTTGGTCCTAAGCTGTGCAGGGAAACTTTTGAGACTGATCGGATAAACAACATGGCCGACAGGCAGCCATCATGGATTTTGATAGTGAAAGTTTGTTATCACTATTTCTCAAGAAGAACGGGAGGGATCTTTCTCAAATTTTTATGTAGGTTCTCCTTGGTCCTTAGCTGTGCAGGGAAACTTTTTAGACTGATCGGATAAACAACATGGCCGACAGGCAGCCATCATGGATTTTGATAGTGAAAGTTTGTTATCACTATTTCTCAAGAAGAATGAGAGGGATCTTTCTTAAATTTTATATGTAGGTTCCCCTTGTTCCCTTGTTGTGCAGCAGTGCCTGAAATGGATGACCAAAAGTTGTCAAAAGTGAGGGAGTCACTGGCCCAACAAAAATAGTTTGGGTGACTGTTGAAAAATTTATGAATAAAAGAAATTATAGTTCCTTCCACATTAACTGGGGGGCAGTATATTTTTCAGTTGTCATTACTTTGATTGGAATTGAACTGTCCGTGATTTAAAAAATGTAATGATTTTTTTTTAAGATATTCTATGTAAAATGCAGCCAGGGTGTCTTCTTTGAGTTGCGAGTTTTGTGTATTTCTTTCGGAAACGGAGTTGAAGAATTAAACATATAATGTTTTATTCAGTTTTACATATTACAAACATTGTCATGTTATATGTAATTTAAATGTGCTGGAGCATTGTGTTGCTGTGGAAATATTTCTTCCCAAAATTATTTGGGCCACCAATATGTCATTTGGGCCAGTGCTTCAAATTTTTTACTCGTCCCAAAAAAATATTTTGAGCCAGCCAATGCAGGTTACCCACTATCCTTTATTGTTCATGTTTACTTTTGAAACTGATCAGTTAAACAAAATGGCCTACCAACAGCCATCTTCAATTTTTGACATTGAAGGTTTGTCAGTACTATTTCTCAGGAATAACTTGACGGATCATTTCTCAAATCTGATATGAAGGTTCCCCTTGATCCCTCGTTGTGCATGTTATATTTTGAGACTGATCATAAAAACAAAATGGCTAAAGGAAGAACTAGACAGATCTTTCTCATATTGCAATGATTGATTCTATTTCTTTCACATTAAGTACTGTACTAGTAAATATGTGAAATGACAAACTCACTTTGAAGGTTGGCTTTCATACACATCAGTATTAAGTTTAGATCAAAAGTTACCTCAAGGTGCATTTACTGTTAACATGACTCGATCAAACAGATTAGAGGAAAGAAGAAAAAAGATTGAACTGACAAAGAGCTAATGAAGATGGTACAATGGTGGGCGCCAAGATCCATCTGGGGTTTCTTGTCTAAATTAAAAATCCTCAAAATCTGTTCAACCTGTGTATTCCTGACACGATAATGCGTTTATAATTTGTATCTTTAGTCACACAGATGACATTTCAACAGTACTTTTATTTCGTATGAAGTGGCATACATTCTAAATGCATCCACTTTTACACAAAGTACAGATTGCCCAGTTCAGTTCATAATTATATCCTGTACAGTACTCCCCCAAGCAAATTAAAGTCTTCTCCAACACAAATTTTCTTTCTTTAAACAGCGTTTCTTTGTCGTTTTCTCCTCTTCTTTTGACTTTTTATTCAGATTTCGCTTTTGTTGTGTCATTTCCTGTGCCTGAAGTTTTTCTTCTTTCAGTTGTTCTGCCAGCTGTTATATGATAATTTCGTTGTTTGTAAGTAACCGATGGCTTGTGACAGTCTTTTTTGCGTTAACTATTTTTTACAGGTGTAGGCATTTTAAATATGTTTTCAATTTGGTTGTACAAAGTGGTCGACATATTTAGATTTTCCTTTTCGCTTTGTTCCTGGACAGCAAAAGTGTCATTTACAAGTGCCTGTAACAGGGGTACTACATCCTCATCTGGACATCTCACTCCACTGTCAGCATTATTTTCGGCAGCAGCTGTTTCCAGGGATACAGGGACATGCACTGATTGACTCGTTGGTGACGAATGTTTGGATGGATTGGTAGACATCGTTGATGTTGCAACTTTTGGTGATGCAGTTTTGACTAGGGTTACAGGGTTTCCAATGGGGCATGATGATCGTGATCCGATTCAGAAATTGATGACGTGTCATACACTGATAACGGCAGAAAAGCTGTTTCATGGATTTGGAAACGATCAACTGCATACAAACCACCAACTTTGAATCCTCTTCAAGTGCTCAACTAATGGTGTAATTCTGTATAATTCTAGTTTCTGCAGCACATCTCAGCCACTGATTCATCAATGATCTCCAAACTTTCGAGTAATTGGGGAGAGGTATTTTTGAAGCCCATGCTTCGAGTAAAATCTAGTTTTACTGGCATTGATCTGATGTTTTCCTGTGCCTGTAGATCTTACAAATTGTTTACATATATTGTATCCTATACAATGTTTACCTATATTGTTACAGAGTTTTCTTGTGTCTGTATATCCTATACAATGTTTACCTTTATTGTTACAGAGTTTTCTTGTGTCTGTATATCCTATATAATGTTTACATATGTTGTTACAGAGTTTTCTTCTTCTTCCATTTACTGCGGCAGATCTCATAGATATGAGTGCAGTTCTTGTGTCTATATCCTATACAATGTTTACCTATATTGTTACAGTTTTCTTGTGTCTGTATATCCTATACAATGTTTACCTATATTGTTGCAGAGTTTTCTTGTGTCTGTATATCCTATACAATGTTTACATATATTGTTACAGAGTTTTCTTGTGTCTGTATATCCTATACAATGTTTACCTTTATTGTTACAGAGTTTCCTTGTGTCTGTATATCCTATACAATGTTTAAGATGGATCGTCCATCAGCTTTTCATGTGCACAAAATAGAAAAACATTCTTTTGCAGACAATTTTTTAAGTTTTCCGTGTCTGAACATAATATACGTTTTTTCATAGGTATGAATTTTTCCGGTGTTGGACGTTTCAATGTAACTGGTCAGCTCTATTCTGCTGAGGTACTGAACCGATACTTTATTACTTGGTGGTCATCCTTAAGCCGACAACCATGTAGGTGTAAGGCCACTCAGAAGGTGATATGTAGTAGCTTTCACAAAGCCGCTGGTAAGTTTTTATCTTGCTTGAAGTGCCAAACGAGCTCATGGTGTGATGCAACATCCATCCCATATTAACATTAACCTTAACTCATTCACCCCTGAAGACCCATTTGAACTCTTTCATTTCAAAGGTTGCCATAGTTCATTATGAAATTTTAGGGGTGAATGAGTTAAATTACTTCTTTTGAATAACCATGCAGGGTTATGGTATTTGTCTATTAGCATGCTGGGATAGAAGTCTATCAAGAATGTTCAAATAAATGACCTGGTTCAACTTTCAAGACCAAAGGGATCAAATTTGAACAAACCTGTTGTGGAGTTCTGATTAATATTAAACCAAAAGGCCTAGAATGATAATATATGGCTAGCATGCTCAGATTTTTTTCCGAATGAATGACCTTGAACTACTTTTGAGGTCACAGGATTCAAATTTGTAAAAAGACAACTTTAAACTTCTTCTAAGTAACCTGGAGATCTAGGATGATGATATTAAGTAAATATTTCTGGGATAAAGGACAAACAAATTTAATTTGACCAAATAAATGACCACCACAGTCTACTTTATGGTCACATGAGTCAAATGATTAAAAAAATCATTTTTTTCTCTCTCTAAATAACAAAGGGGACTTGTATCATAATGTTTGAACTGTAGCTAAGTATTGGTGGAAAGTGCTATGAAGAGTGAAAATCTGAATCAATGACCTTGACCAGTTTTGAGGTCCACATAGTAAACTAATTAGAATTTTCCAATGAAGATTCATGAGGTGCAGAGTAATAAAAGTTCTAATAGAAATCCATGATGAGTTGAGGAATGATTATATACCCTATTGAAATAAATGTTACATTGATCCCCCTGGGAGGTAACAGATGTGAAATGAATAAGATAAGTCTCTGACAAGTTTTTAGGCATCATTAAACATTATACTCACCTGACCCGAAGGGCCATATAGTCAAGTTATGTCGTGGTGCACTGTCTGTTGTCTTCCGTCTGGCTTCAACTTTTTAGCTCACATGGTCAGAAAGACCATGGTGAGCTTATGCCATACCGCAGCATCCGTCTTCGATCGTCCGTCTGTCCGTCAACTTTTCCTTTAAAACACTACTAGCCCTGAACGGCCCAGTAGATTTTGAATAAATTTGGTCTGAAGTTTTCTTAGGCCAAGGTGACTAAATTTTGTATAAATGCTGGGTGTGGCCCCCCTGAGGGCAGAGGGGTGGGGCCCAATAAGGGAAATAGAGGTAAAACCTTTAAAATCCTTCTTCTACCATAGGGATTAAGGAATTTCATTCCAATTTGGTCTGGATTTTGTCCCTATTTGGTCTAAAGCATCCTTGGGTGAAGTCAAGGGGACTTAATTTTGTATAAATGATGGGTCTGACCCCATTTGGGGCAGAGGGGCGGGGCCCAATATGGGAAACATAGCAAATTCTTCTAAATCCTCATTTTCCTGTAGGAATGACAGGAATTTGTGCAATTGTATATAAATATAACCTCTGACTAACCATGTAATACATGTACACTACCAGCAACAACTGGCTATTTCAACTTCCATTTTGCTAACATTTCCAGGTGAGCAACACAGACCCTCTTGGCCTCTTTCTTTAAACAATTTCTTTTCAATAATGGATATACCTAGGGTGATGCTGGGCTAGTAACATGCTTGGATAAAGGGCGACCAATTTTGTTCAAATCAATGACCTAGACCCACTTCCATAGTCACTGGGGTCAAAAGTTTAAACATAATATTCAAACAATTTTTTCTGAATAACCAAAATGCCAAGGGTGATGATATCTAGCCAGAAGCATGCATTAATGAAGGGTTACCAAGTTAGTAGTGTACAGTAGCGTACGGTGGCCATGGGTGATATTTTTTTACAATGAATAACTCCTGTAATATTGCATGTATCAAAATTAAAAAATGAAATCAGCACTAAAACTGGCATATATATGATGTGGGCTTCATACTTTTTCAAAAAATGAATAAATTGAATTTGGTTTGAGACTACAGTTTTGGCTATCTGCAAATCTGTGTTTACAAAACAAAAGCTAGCTTTTCATCTTCTTAAATAAAAAATCATTCTTCTAAAAAATGTATTCAAAATGTGCTTTATAAATATATATGTAGGTGTGTTCTGCAGGATGAAGCCACTTATCCATGTTTACCTGAGACATGCCCTTTATTTTTAGGATCAGGCCATTTCTACTGTATTCTACTACCCAAGTTTGTTCTAATGAATGACCTTCACCAATATTCAAGGTCACAGGGTTTATTTCCTTTAAGAACCTTCAAACAACTTTTTCTGCACAACCAAAAGACCTAGGGAAATTATATTTGCCAGTAGAAGCAATGATGAAGGGCAACCAAGTGTGTTCAAATGAATGACCTTCACCCACATTCAAGGTTACTGGGGTAAAATATGTGAAAATATTTACTGGGTAAGCAATTTCTTCTGAATAACCAAAATGACCTGGGTGACGATATTTGGCCAGTAGCATGCGGGGATGAAGTGCTACCAGATTTGTTCAATTTAATGACCTTGGCCAGTAGCATGCGGGGATGAAGGGCTACCAGATTTGTTCAATTTAATGACCTTGGCCAGTAGCATGTGGGGATGAATGGCGACCAGATTTGTTCAATTTAATGACCTTGGCCAGTAGCATGCGGGGATGAAGGGCTACCAGATTTGTTCAATTTAATGACCTTGGCCACTTGAAAGATCACTGAAGTCAAATGTGATAATATTTAGCCAGGGTCAAATGTGTTCAACTGTTTTATCTGGTTCTTTTGAATGACTTAGAGTCATAGATACTGATATTTTGCCAAGAGCTTTATTAATTATTTCAAGGTATCAAGTGTGAGATTTATACCAGGTGAGCGATGCAGGTCAAACTGGCATCTGATTTGAGGTCATGTGACTGTAAAGATTCATGTGCCTGTTGTTGGTAGCTTTTTTTGAGTTATTCATAAATCCTCAATATGTACTATGTATGTACAGTAGAGCTGCCTGTATAGATTAACTCTTCCTTATTGCAAAAGAGATTGTATCATTACATTGCATATGTAGTATTTTATTTCACCTGAAAGTTTGAAGGAATTGTAAATTAACAAGTGTAGTATGAATTAAAAAATCATCATTTTGATACAGCATCACCCTCCACCCAGTCAGAACTATCAAGATGGAGAATTTACAAGCCTGGTCATGTTACAACACGAAGCAACGGGACAATGGTGAGACACTGTAAGACCAACACCCACATCTAATGACAACCAAAACAGATTTGCCTAACATTTTATAAACTGATCCATAGATGATGAAAATCAGAAGAAAGGGTTGATCCCCCGGTTGGGCTGATAATCATATTAAGTAAGATCTATTCAATACTTTGTGCATAATTCATTGAGGCCAATTTGCCTCTTTTTGACTTTTTTCAGCATAAACAATCATGGGGGATATATAAACAATCAAGGTAGAAACGTACATACTACATGTTAATGTTCAGGTCCCTGTGTCATCAATACGATGTAACTTACCAATGTTAATGTTCAGGTCCCTGTGTTATCAAAAAGATGTAACTAACCAATGTTAATGTTCAGGTCCCTGTGTTATCCATACGATGTAACTAACCAATGTTAATGTTCAGGTCCCTGTGTTATCAATAAGATGTAACTTACCAATGTTAATGTTCAGGTCCCTGTGTTATCAAAAAGATGTAACTAACCAATGTTAATGTTCAGGCCCCTGTGTTATCAATAAGATGTAACTTACCAATGTTAATGTTCAGGTCCCTGTGTTATCAGTAAGATGTAACTTAACAATGTTAATGTTCAGGTTCCTGTGTTATCAATAAGATATAACTTACCAATGTTAACGTTCAGGTCCCTGTGTTATCAATAATATGTAACTAACCAATGTCAATATTCAGGTCCCTGTGTTATCATTAAGATGTAACTTACCAATGGGAATGTTCAGGTCCCTGGGTTATCAATACGATGTAACATACCAATGTTAATGTTCCGGTCCCTGTGTTATCAATAATATGTAACTAACCAATGTGAATGTTCAGGTCCCTGGGTTATCAATACGATGTAACATACCAATGTTAATGTTCTGGTCCCTGTGTTATCAAAAAGATGTAACTAACCAATGTAAATGTTCAGGTCCCTGTGTTATTAAAAAGATGTAACTTACCAATGATAATGTTCAGGTCCCTGTATTATCAATAAGATGTAAATTACCAATGTTAATGTTCCGGTCCCTGTGTTATCAAAACGATGTACCTTACCAATGTTAATGTTGAGGTCCCTGTGTTATCAAAAAGATGTAACTAACCAATGTGAATGTTCAGGTCCCTGGGTTATCAATACGATGTAAATTAAAAATGTTAATGTTCAGGTGCATGTGTTATCAATACTATGTAACTTACCAATGTGAATGTTCAGGTCCCTGGGTTATCAATACGATGTAAATTAAAAATGTTAATGTTCAGGTTCCTGTGTTATCAATAAGGTGTAACTTACCAATGTTGATGTTCAGGCCCCTGTGTTATCAATAATATGTAACTAACCAATGTAAATGTTCAGGCCCCTGTGTCATCAATACGATGTTACTTACCAATGTTAATGTACAGGTCCCTGTGTTATCCATACGATGTAACTAACCAATGTCAATGTTCAGGCCCCTGTGTTATCAATAATATGTAACTAACCAATGTGAATGTTCAGGTCCCTGTTTCATCAATACGATGTAATTTACCAATGTTAATGTTGAGGTCCCTGTGTTATCAGTAAGATGTAACTGACCAATGTTAATGTTCATGTCCCTGTGTCATCAATACGTTGTAACTTACCAATGTTGATGTTCAGGCCCCTGTGTCATCAATACGATGTAACTTACCAATGTTAATTTCCAGGTGCCTGTGTTATCAATACTATGTAACTAACCAATGTTAATGTTCAGGTCCCTGTATTATCAATAAGATGTAACTAACCAATGTTAATATTCAGGTCCCTGTGTTATCAATACGATGTAACATACCAATGTTAATGTTCTGGTCCCTGTGTTATCAAGACTATGTAACTAACCACTGTTAATGTTCAGGTGCCTGTGTTGTCAATACTATGTAACTCACCAATGTTAATGTTCAGGCCCCTGTGTTATCAATCCAATGTAACTTACCAATGTTAATGTTCAGGTCCCTGTGTCATCAATAAGATGTAACTAACCAATGCTAATGTTCAGGTCCCTGTGTTATCATTAAGATGTAACTAACCAATGTTAACAAATTGAAGAATAGAATAATAAAGGAAGTAATATGAATGTTAAACCTTTTTCTCTTGTGAACTTGTTTATAATATTTTTTCATGACTTTTTAATTTTTCCTGTAGCACCCACAAGTTGGATTGTCCCAAGGCAAAACCACAAGTACACAGCCGAAAACCTTACTCTGTAACAATGGACAGGAACTGGTCTTAAAGTGGCATAATGGAAAAGACTTGAGGTACATAGCAAAGGTCAACAATCATGCCATGGCGTACAGTCTGTTATCCGTCCATTAGGGGTGACCTGTGTGTATTTTTCACTATTGCAATACTATTACTATTGGGGAAAACACTACTGGGATAGTTCCATTATTGTGGTATATTATCACGACAGTAATCCAATAGTATTGGATACTTCTCAGATCTTTCTGTCAATTCTCTGTTTAAACTTTAAACCATTTTTTCTGAATAACAGAAATACCCAGGGGGATGATATTTGGCCAGTAGCATGCAGGAATGAAGGGTTACCAAGTTTGTTCAAATGAATGACCTGCACCAATATTCAAGTTTATAGGGGTCAGATATGTTTACAACTTTAACTGGCCTCTTCTGAATTACCATAAAGCCCAGGGTGGCCAATAAAATGCTGGGATAAAGGGATACCATGTTTGTTTAAAGAAATGAACTTGAGTCGATCTTATTCCAGGTCAAAGGAGTCAAAAATATGAAAAACTTTCAACAACTTCTTCTGAATAACCAAAATGAATAGGGTACTTGATATTAATATGATCAGATGAGGAACTATTAAGTTTTTCATGTGAATGACCTTGACCCACTTTAAAGGTCACAAAATGTCAAATATGCATTAACTTTTGAATTATTTCATCTCAATAAACAAAAAGTCTTTGGTGATGATATTTGGCAAGTTGCATGCTGAGATGGAGGGCTATCAAGTTTGTTCAACTTAATAACCTTGTTTGACTTTAAGGTCACAGAGGTCAAATATGTTCAAATGTTTAAACAGGTTCTTTTAAATGACTTAGAGTCCTAGATACTGATATTTTGTCTGTAGCTTCAATTTATTTTAAGGTTACAAGTGTGAGATTGTAAGTTCCCTCCCACAGACAACTGTCTTATGTGTAAATTCTGTCCCACAGACAACTGTCTTACGTGTAAGTTCTGTCCCACAGACAACTGTCTTGCGTGTAAGTTCCCTCCCACAGACAACTGTCTTACGTGTAAGTTCCCTCCCACAGACAACTGTCTTGCGTGTAAGTTCCCACCCACAGACAACTGTCTTACGTGTATAAGTTCCGCCCCACAGACAACTGTCTTACGTGTAAGTTCCGTCCCACAGACAACTGTCTTGCGTGTAAGTTCCCTCCCACAGACAACTGTCTTACGTATAAGTTCCGGCCGCACAGACAACTGTCTTACGTGTAAGTTCCTTCCCACAGACAACTGTCTTACATGTAATTTCCCTCCCACAGACAACTGTCTTGCGTGTATTCTGGTCAACAGTTGGTATTTTTACCGAAAAAAACCCAACCAAGCAGAATTCTGGTTTTAATGTTGGTTATGTTTAGGTTGAATCAGGTCACAATATGTCATACACATAAAATCATTTCATTGCACTGAGCTGTTCTGACAAGGACTATATCAAGGAAATTGTCTACTTGTTCATTGATCATAGGAAGTACAAATTATTGACTCAAGGGGACCCAACATATTGTATCAACTGCCATGAAGCCATTTAAGATGAAACCTCTATTTACAGCAAAATTTGTAACTTATGATGGATCATATTTACCGCTGACAGTCTTCCAGGGTAATGGACACTTTGATTATTTTGATCTTAATTCATTTTGTTGATAAAGCCGTTTTAAGACTTTGATACATGATGACATTACAGGTATCATGCGGTGTGGCTACGGTACAACTGTCAGTGTCCAGAATGTGTTCAGCCCCACTCTGGTCAGCGCCTGTTAGAGACCACTAATGTCAACCCTGGCACTGTTATTGAAACAGCTTACTTCAATGGTAAGTGGTCATTTCCTCAGGAAACCATGACACAGATCTCTTCTCAGAGTATTTACTGGGATTTCTTCTCCACTTAAGTATAGATAATATGATTTTGAGTCAGTAGTCAGAAAAGCAGGAATTTGTCGGTTATTTTGACCTGAGACAATAATCAGAACAGTAGGGACTTGTCAAAGCCAAACACCAATATTAGGCATAATGTATCTGAGGGTGGTGGGTTGATACACACAAAGAGCTGTGATTAACTGCAGCATCCTAGGATTAGTAAGGGATACAATTAAATATGATAAACCTCTATAAGTGAAAATGTTTGATACCCTGTGATTGGACAGTTGTTCACACCATCTAATTGGCATACAGTTGGGAGCAAATAAACTCTGCATTGAGTGCGTTGTGTACTACACAAATAGCTAAAAAGGTACTGCAATGTTAACTCCAGTTCACTACAGTGTTAACTTCAGTTCACTGCAATGTTAGCTCCAGTGCACTATAGTGTTAGCTTCAGTTCACTGCAATGTTAACTACTGTTCACTACAGTGTTAGCTTCAGTTCACTGCAATGTTAGCTCCAGTGCACTATAGTGTTAACTTCAGTTCACTGCAATGTTAACTACAGTTCACTACAGTGTTAACTTCAGTTCACTGCAATGTTAACTACAGTTCACTACAGTGTTAACTTCAGTTCACTGCAATGTTAACTACAGTTCACTACAGTGTTAACTTCAGTTCACTGCAATGTTAACTACAGTTCACTACAGTGTTAACTTCAGTTCACTGCAATGTTAACTACAGTTCACTACAGTGTTAACTTCAGTTCACTGCAATGTTAACTACAGTTCACTACAGTGTTAACTTCAGTTCACTGCAATGTTAACTACAGTTCACTACAGTGTTAACTTCAGTTCACTGCAATGTTAACTACAGTTCACTACAGTGTTAACTTCAGTTCACTGCAATGTTAACTACAGTTCACTACAGTGTTAACTTCAGTTCACTGCAATGTTAACTACAGTTCACTACAGTGTTAACTTCAGTTCACTGCAATGTTAACTACAGTTCACTACAGTGTTAACTTCAGTTCACTGCAATGTTAACTACAGTTCACTACAGTGTTAACTTCAGTTCACTGCAATGTTAACTACAGTTCACTACAGTGTTAACTTCAGTTCACTGCAATGTTAACTACAGTTCACTACAGTGTTAACTTCAGTTCACTGCAATGTTAACTCCAGTTCACTACAGTGTTAACTTCAGTTCACTGCAATGTTAACTCCAGTTCACTACAGTGTTAACTTCAGTTCACTGCAATGTTAACTCCAGTTCACTACAGTGTTAACTTCAGTTCACTGCAATGTTAACTACAGTTCACTACAGTGTTAACTTCAGTTCACTACAGTGTTAACTCCAGTTCACTACAGTGTTAACTTCAGTTCAATGCAATGTTAACTCCAGTGCACTACAGTGTTAACTTCAGTTCACTGCAATGTTAACTCCAGTGCACTAAAGTGTAAACTTTAGTTCACTGCAATGTTAACTACAGTTCACTTCAGTGTTAACTTCAGTTCAGTGCAATGTTAACTCCAGTGCACTGCAATGTAAACTCCAGCGCACTACAGTGTTAACTTCAGTTCATAGTTGTTTTAAACGCCAGTTCAAAACTCTATAGTAAAGATTTCAATTATTGTTTATAATTAAAAGTTTTTGTATAAATAATGAAGGATTCCTATGAAAGATGATGGAATAAGGAAATCTCAACAGCAGGACACTATGGTCAGCCCCCAATAAATGTTACATAACTTCAGTGACACCAGTGTCAAGGCTGTCTACTCCCTGCCAGTCCCTCCACACCAATACAGCACAGCAGTAGCCAGAGATATTTGAGACCAATGGTGCCCACACCCCAGCGAGCTGCTGCTGTGACCAGCCCTGACACCAGCCTTCTTAGCTTTGGACCTATGTGCACAGCACCGACCCCTATAGAGTTGATACCCATCCAGGAGAACATTAGTGCAGTGGTCAGCCCTGTCACTAGCCTTTACACCTTGGGACCAGTGTACCCTACACCAATCCTCTCCAAATGCATCAAGCAAATCAAAGATTTACAGCAGGAGGTCAAACTGTCCCATCAACAGCTGTTGGAGGCCATAAACAGTGAAGTGAGAATGCTGCTAAAACCATCCCTGTTTAGTGCACAAATTCAAACAAATGTTTCTGCCCAAATAAAACCCATGACAGCAAAAAGGAGACCATCAGTAGAAATACAATGTAGCCTGGACATAAATACCGATCTGACAGTCAATGACACATCATGTACCTCTGGGGATACAAATATAGAATCTCATCGCAACAACCTATTGAAATCCTTCTGGAGAACACTGAACAAACTTCAACCTTTGTTAAAGATAATTGATTGTTAATTGGGTCATCACTACTAAAAGGGATGAAACAAGAGGCCTGTACAAAGGTGTTTGTGGATTACACTAGGCATGTAACACCTAAGGCCTGATACATTGCTGGGTGATTCAGCCCCTATAAGGGGTTTGTGGATTACACTAGGCATGTAACACCTAAGGACTGATACATTGCTGGGTGATTCAGGCCCCTATAAGGTGTTTGTGGATTACACTAGGCATGTAAAACCTAAGGCCTGATACATTGCTGGGTGATTCAGACCCCTATAAGGTGTTTGTGGATTACACTAGGCATGTAACATCTAAGGCCTGATACATTGCTGGGTGATTCAGGCCCCTATAAGGTGGTTGTGGATTACACTAGGCATGTAACACGTAAGGACTGATACATTTCCGGGTGATTCAGGCCCCTATAAAGGTGTTTGTGGATTACACTAGGCATGTAACACGTAAGGACTGATACATTTCCGGGTGATTCAGGCCCCTATAAAGGTGTTTGTGGATTACACTAGGCATTTAACACCTAAGGCCTGATACATTGCTGGGTGATTCAGCCCCAATAAGGTGTTTGTGGATTACACTAGGCATGTAACACCTAAGGACTGATACATTGCTGGGTGATTCAGCCCCTATAAGGGGTTTGTGGATTACACTAGGCATGTAACACCTAAGGACTGATACATTGCTGGGTGATTCAGCCCCTATAAGGTGTTTGTGGATTACACTAGGCATGTAAAACCTAAGGCCTGATACATTGCTGGGTGATTCAGACCCCTATAAGGTGTTTGTGGATTACACTAGGCATGTAACATCTAAGGCCTGATACATTGCTGGGTGATTCAGGCCCCTATAAGGTGTTTGTGGATTACACTAGGCATGTAAAACCTAAGGCCTGATACATTGCTGGGTGATTCAGACCCCTATAAGGTGTTTGTGGATTACACTAGGCATGTAACATCTAAGGCCTGATACATTGCTGGGTGATTCAGGCCCCTATAAAGGTGTTTGTGGATTACACTAGGCATTTAACACCTAAGGCCTGATACATTGCTGGGTGATTCAGGCCCCTATAAGGTGTTTGTGGATTACACTAGGCATGTAACACGTAAGGACTGATACATTGCTGGGTGATTCAGGCCCCTATAAAGGTGTTTCAGGTATATTTAGATAACATTTATTTCACCCATCTTGGGGCTCTTCAGTCAAAATCACTCCAAGATGGGCGAAAACGCTACCGAAATTTAGTCTTTGTGTTTTGTTTTATATATATATGAATGTGTATAAAATGGTATACACTAATAACATGCAGTACATATTTGTATGCCCCCGCCATAATATGGGGGGGGGGGGCATATATTGTTGCCCATGCCCGTCCCGTCCCGTCCATGAGCGGGGGCATTTATGTCTTACAGACATTTTCTAGTTATCACATAACTGACCCATTTTACTATGTTATGTTATAAGGCCATATTATAAACATGTTAACACACATGTGTATTAAAACCTTAAGGTGCTGCCATTGGTCAAAACCATGATAAAATATTCCTACACCACTACAGGTTTTGATACAATTACTGTTATTTTCACTGAATTTGAAATATTAATTTTGTCATAGTTATTTTTAATGTTTTTAAACTGCTCATTATTATTTTTTAAATGGAGCTACTTTGCACTGTGCAGAACATCAATTTTGTGATCAGAGTATTTTTGTTTAATTGACTATGAAGAGTCGCTGATCACACATAATTGTGTTAGAAGTTTTGTTCAAATTATGAATGTTATGTGATAAATAGAATCTTACAATCATGTCCATGTCTTAGTGAATAATATAATTGTGCATGTATTATTTTGAGACAAATTGCAAAAACACGATGGCGGCAGGTGGTCATCTTGGATTTTGACATTTCAAGAATATTATCACTATTTCCCAGGAAATACTTACCAATTAGGTATATATTTATACACTAGGAATTACAAACATATTTGCCTGGACTTCTGATATAAAACAAGCAGGATACCATTACAAATAGTATAGATATTTCATTATAAGCTTACATTAGATGGTTATGGTAACTCGGGGTATAATATACACATATTACTCTACCTGATCTTCTCTCTATCTTTTTTACTAGATGTACTAAATTAAATATACATAAAGTTATATAGTGCATGGCAGAATGAGAGAGAGCCTTCTTGCATGAGGACACTAAATGGTAAAGCTAACCCCAGGGCTTTACAACCCCGGCAGCCTTCTTATATATTTAATGGGGAAATCAAATTCATATTTGTGAAGAAAATAAAATCACTAAATGCAGTCTTTAATATGTGTAATAACATTTTATGTAGATGGTCATTATATTTTTCTCTTGCATCAAGAAAATGGAACAGAGTTACATATTAAGTGGGCAGACAGTCAGCATCATGGACATGTTAAAGTTGATTTCTTACAACAACATAGTTACCATGGCCGCCAGGAACCAGTGTCACGGGACCAGGTTAGTGGAAAGTAGTGTTTTGTAAACAAAACAGGACGAGTTCAAAGGTCTTTCCCCCTAGAAGGAGAAGCGTATCTCTCCGAGTCTGTTTTTTCCATCAAGGAGAGACATGACTGTTTATACAGTGAACATGACTAAAGTGCCTATCATTTGTATGGACCACTTTTAATGTCTTTGCATATGTGCCAGGTCATCTGCATTTGCACAGGTCAACCTGCAAATGACTTCTGTGACCTACACAGAAATATATTTAGCTCACCTAGCTCTGGTCCGAAAGACTGGTGATCTTGTCATCAGCCAGTGTTTGTCATCTGACAACTTTTAGGTCACTTAGCTCAAAGATCCAAGTGGGCTATTGCAATCTGTTGCTTTCCATTGTAAACATCATTACAACACTCCTTTACATATTGTCCTTGGTCGAATCTGATATGGAGGTATATATCTGATATGGAGGTGTATATTTGATATGGAGGTGTATATCTGATATGAAGGTGTATATCTGATATGGAGGTGTATATCTGATATGGAGGTGTATATTTGATATGGAGGTGTATATCTGATATGGAGGTGTATATTTGATATGGAGGTATATATCTGATATGGAGGTGTATATCTGATATGGAGGTGTATATATCTGATACGGAGGTGTATATCTGATATGGAGGTGTATATTTGATATGGAGGTGTATATCTGATATGGAGGTGTATATTTGATACGGAGGTGTATATCTGATATGGAGGTATATATCTGATATGGAGGTGTATATCTGATACTGAGGTGTATATCTGATATGGAGGTGTATATTTGATATGGAGGTGGATATCTGATATGGAGGTGTATATCTGATATGGAGGTGTACATCTGATATGGAGGTATATATCTGATATGGAGGTGTATGTCTGATATGGAGGTTTATATCTGATATGGAGGTGTATAGCTGATATGGAGGTGTATAGCTGATATGGAGGTGTATATCTGATGCTGAGGTGTATATCTGATACGGTGGTGTATATCTGATATGGAGGTGTATATCTGATATCGAGGTGTATATTTGATATGGAGGTGTATATCTAATATGGAGGTGTATAGCTGATATGGAGGTGTATATCTGATAGGGAGGTGTATATCTGATACTGAGGTGTATATCTGATATGGAGGTATATATCTGATATGGAGGTGTATATCTGATATGGAGGTGTATATCTGATATGGAGGTATATATCTGATATTGAGGTGTATATCTGATATGGAGGTGTATATCTGATATGGAGGTGTATATCTGATATGGAGGTGTATATCTGATATGGAGGTGTATATCTGATATGGAGGTGTATATCTGATATGGAGGTGTATATCTGATATGGAGGTGTATATCTGATATGGAGGTGTATATCTGATATGGAGGTGTATATCTGATATGGAGGTGTATATCTGATATGGAGGTGTATATCTGATATGGAGGTGTATATCTGATATGGAGGTGTATATCTGATATGGAGGTGTATATCTGATATGGAGGTGTATATCTGATATGGAGGTGTATATCTGATATGGAGGTGTATATCTGATATGGAGGTGTATATCTGATATGGAGGTGTATATCTGATATGGAGGTGTATATCTGATATGGAGGTGTATATCTGATATGGAGGTGTATATCTGATATGGAGGTGTATATCTGATATGGAGGTGTATATCTGATATGGAGGTGTATATCTGATATGGAGGTGTATATCTGATATGGAGGTGTATATCTGATATGGAGGTGTATATCTGATATGGAGGTATATATCTGATATGGAGGTATATATCTGATATGGAGGTGTATATCTGATATGGAGGTGTATATCTGATATGGAGGTGTATATCTGATATGGAGGTGTATATCTGATATGGAGGTGTATATCTGATATGGAGGTGTATATCTGATATGGAGGTGTATATCTGATATGGAGGTGTATATCTGATATGGAGGTGTATATCTGATATGGAGGTGTATATCTGATATGGAGGTGTATATCTGATATGGAGGTGTATATCTGATATGGAGGTGTATATCTGATATGGAGGTGTATATCTGATATGGAGGTGTATATCTGATATGGAGGTGTATATCTGATATGGAGGTGTATATCTGATATGGAGGTGTATATCTGATATGGAGGTGTATATCTGATATGGAGGTGTATATCTGATATGGAGGTGTATATCTGATATGGAGGTGTATATCTGATATGGAGGTGTATATCTGATATGGAGGTGTATATCTGATATGGAGGTGTATATCTGATATGGAGGTGTATATCTGATATGGAGGTGTATATCTGATATGGAGGTGTATATCTGATATGGAGGTGTATATCTGATATGGAGGTGTATATCTGATATGGAGGTGTATATCTGATATGGAGGTGTATATCTGATATGGAGGTGTATATCTGATATGGAGGTGTATATCTGATATGGAGGTGTATATCTGATATGGAGGTGTATATCTGATATGGAGGTGTATATCTGATATGGAGGTGTATATCTGATATGGAGGTGTATATCTGATATGGAGGTGTATATCTGATATGGAGGTGTATATCTGATATGGAGGTGTATATCTGATATGGAGGTGTATATCTGATATGGAGGTGTATATCTGATATGGAGGTGTATATCTGATATGGAGGTGTATATCTGATATGGAGGTGTATATCTGATATGGAGGTGTATATCTGATATGGAGGTGTATATTTGATATGGAGGTGTATATCTGATATGGAGGTGTATATCTGATATGGAGGTGTATATCTGATATGGAGGTGTATATCTGATATGGAGGTGTATATCTGATATGGAGGTGTATATCTGATATGGAGGTGTATATCTGATATGGAGGTGTATATCTGATATGGAGGTGTATATCTGATATGGAGGTGTATATCTGATATGGAGGTGTATATCTGATATGGAGGTGTATATCTGATATGGAGGTGTATATCTGATATGGAGGTGTATATCTGATATGGAGGTGTATATCTGATATGGAGGTGTATATCTGATATGGAGGTGTATATCTGATATGGAGGTGTATATCTGATATGGAGGTGTATATCTGATATGGAGGTGTATATCTGATATGGAGGTGTATATCTGATATGGAGGTGTATATCTGATATGGAGGTGTATATCTGATATGGAGGTGTATATCTGATATGGAGGTGTATATCTGATATGGAGGTGTATATCTGATATGGAGGTGTATATCTGATATGGAGGTGTATATCTGATATGGAGGTGTATATCTGATATGGAGGTGTATATCTGATATGGAGGTGTATATCTGATATGGAGGTGTATATCTGATATGGAGGTGTATATCTGATATGGAGGTGTATATCTGATATGGAGGTGTATATCTGATATGGAGGTGTATATCTGATATGGAGGTGTATATCTGATATGGAGGTGTATATCTGATATGGAGGTGTATATCTGATATGGAGGTGTATATCTGATATGGAGGTGTATATTTGATATGGAGGTGTATATCTGATATGGAGGTGTATATCTGATATGGAGGTGTATATCTGATATGGAGGTGTATATCTGATATGGAGGTGTATATCTGATATGGAGGTGTATATCTGATATGGAGGTGTATATCTGATATGGAGGTGTATATCTGATATGGAGGTGTATATCTGATATGGAGGTGTATATCTGATATGGAGGTGTATATCTGATATGGAGGTGTATATCTGATATGGAGGTGTATATCTGATATGGAGGTGTATATCTGATATGGAGGTGTATATCTGATATGGAGGTGTATATCTGATATGGAGGTGTATATCTGATATGGAGGTGTATATCTGATATGGAGGTGTATATCTGATATGGAGGTGTATATCTGATATGGAGGTGTATATCTGATATGGAGGTGTATATCTGATATGGAGGTGTATATCTGATATGGAGGTGTATATCTGATATGGAGGTGTATATTTGATATGGAGGTGTATATTTGATACGGAGGTGTATATCTGATATGGAGGTGGATATCTCATATGGAGGTATATATCTGATATGGAGGTGTATATCTGATATGGAGGTGTATATATCTGATACGGAGGTGTATATCTGATATGGAGGTGTATATTTGATATGGAGGTGTATATCTGATATGGAGGTGTATATTTGATACGGAGGTGTATATCTGATATGTAGGTGTATATTTGATATGGAGGTATATACTGGATCCTCTATTTATACACCCAGCATCAAAGTTAGCAGAGTATACTGGAATCACTCTTTCTCTGACCCAGGATAGGTGTGTCCACACTTTTCCAGGTGTGAGATATCCTTGTCACAGAGATCAATTATGTTTAAAACCTTTAAACAACTTCTTCTGAATAACCAAGAGGCCTTTGGTGATGATATTTGACCAGTAACATACTAGGATGAAGGGCTACTAAGTTTGTTCAAATGAATGACCTTGACTTATATTCAAGGTAACAGGGGTCAAATATGTTGAAAACTGTAAATGACTTCTGAAAAATCTTAAGGTCCAGGGTTTTGATATTTGGCCAGTAACATGCTGGGATGAAGAGTTACCAAGTTTGTTCAAATGAATGACCTTGACTGATATCCAAGGTCACAGGGGTCAAATATGTTGAAATCTTTAAACAACTTCTGAAAAATGTTAAGGTCCAGGGTTTTGATATTTGGCCAGTAACATGCTGGGATGAAGGGTTACCAAGTTTGTTCAACTTAATGTCCTTGTTTGATTTTCAAGGTCACATGTGTCACATGTTTAGACCTTTGATTAGATTCTTTTGAATGGTATTTTCCTTGTAGCTGTATTTTAGTCCAATTTTAAGATTAAAAGTGTTAGATTAATACCAGATGAGCGATTCAGGCCCATTAGGCCTCTTGTTATGAGACAAATTTCAAAACAAATTTATTAAAAATCAACAGTTATCACTCAACCCTCAAAATCAATAAGGTTTTATCTAAACACCGTGTGACAAACATTTACAAAAGATCCACCTTAACATAGCGTGAGCTGCTGAGCTATGTCCACCAGCTAAAAACACATAGCAGGTGAACTGGGTCCCTGGGTCTACTGTTAATAGGTTAATAACAATCAAACACCTGGCTGGACCTTAATTTAAGTGCACCCCTGATATATTCTGCTGTATTCCCATTTTTAGGGAAATGGCGATACAAAACCCTTATCTGCAAAACTAATGAGGGACAGTGTTTCACCTAAACTTCAGGTATTAGGAGTGCTGTGTTGTTCTGTTGTAGGGCACTCGACTCCCCAGTATGAGTTATGAGGAGGTAATCAGTGGGGATAAAGGGCTCCTCAGGTAAGGATATCTCATGAAGGATTTTCGTTGCATATATTATTCAATATTTACATTCTGTGTTGCATTTGCCTATATATCGTTAGTAAACCAAATTGCAGTATATGAGACTGTATACTACAATTTACAGTGATACGGCCAGTGTAGGCATACATGGCCACCAGATACTTTCAGTATCCGAATAGGCCTATAGTCAGAGAACTTTTGTGGTTCGTTAGCATTTAGCAATGTAGGTCATTGCAAAAAATAAAGCAACTTGACAAATTATGACAATATAAATTTACTATAAGATGTGTAGGTACCAAATTATTGTAAGGGCCATACTAGATACAAAATTACCAAGTTTGTCAAAGTCATCACACAGGGGCTCGGTTTCAAGATTTTGAGTTATGCATATTAAACATCAGTGAATAACCACAACACTTAAATTCAGCATTTATAAAACCTTGTAAAAGTCGAGGGTATAGACAAGGTTTTAGAATGTGCATAAATACCTTTTTAAGTGTTGTGGTTCTTCAGTGATGTCATCCATTACTCAAAATCACGAAACTGAGCCCCTGTGAACGTCGTCTGCTAGCGATGCTAATCTGACCGATTAGACATGGAATCTGTTTCAAACGAATGTCCTTGGAATCGTTACCACCTACTGAAAGGACCACTATAATTAAAAAATTCTGAGTATGTATGCTTCTGAAAATAACGTAATATTCCAGTCGATGGAAACATAAGGGTTTCCGAGGAAAAAATCAAGTCCATTCAGCGCCGCGTCACTTCCAAATACATATAATCTATCAATGCGCGAAAAACAGCTTTAATTTTAAACAAGCAGAAGTTATGCAATTATTAACATTTTTTCAACATATACACACTCTTATGAAATAAATAATAAAGTGAAGTTTGTGTTCAAACCATTTCATGTACGTGTGGTTTGCAATGACACGAGGGACTATATTATTTCTTCTGGAAAATTCAGCTGTTCCGGGATTTGACTTACTGACGTCACTAATATGATAAGCGGGAAATTCAAATGTAATTTTGCTTCAGTTACTATTCAAAACAAGCTATATACATATAAATATAAGCATTGAACTGTTACCAGATGCAGTATACAATCGATATGAATGAAGGGCGACATGAATATTTATCTGTCACCCAAATTGCATTCATATCGACTGTATACTGCATCTGGTAACAGTTCAATGCTTAAAGATTTGTGACCAGTCTGATAGAATGATAAGCTCACCTGGTCCGTCGTCTGTCCGTCATCCGGCCTCAAGATTTTACTTTAAACAACTTTTTCTTAATAACCAAAAGGCCTAGGGTGATGATATTTGGCCAGAAGCAAATTGGGATGAAGGGCTACCAAGTTTGTTCAAATAAATTACCTTCACACATATTCAAGGTCACAGGGGTCACATATGTTCAAATCTTTAAACAACTTCTTCTGCTTAACCAAAAAGGACCAGGATGGTGATATTTGGTCAGTAGCATACTGGGATGAAGGACTACCAAGTTTGTTCAAAAGAATGGCCTTCACCCATGTTCAAGGTCACATGGGTCAAATGTGTTGAAATCTTTAAACAACTTCTTCTGAATAACCAAAATGTCCAGGGTGATGATATTTGGTAAATGTTACAATCGGGATATTCAACATGGTATATATAATGACATCAGATCTAGCTTAAAAGGTCAAACATCAAGATCACTTTTATTATAAATACAACAGGTGATATAGAGAGTGGCACTACTGAGTTATTTGGCAAATTGGTACTTGTCAGTTTTTGTTTCAATTGTAAATAATACTTGGTAAATATCCTTTGTTGATTATGCCATCTTTTTTGGCTTCGGATTGATGAGACACTATGGTGACAGGTTTGTCCTAATGGAATGTTTTTGTTCATACTTTGCTTCTGCTCAGTGATTATCAGGAATATACATGGTGAGGAGCATGGCAGGGCCTGATCTGTCAGTGTTCTGGTTATTCTGATCTTTTAAATAATGATTTCATTTGTTGTTGAAGGTGGCTGCAACATATAAACGAGGATGGGATGTGTCTGGTTAAAGGTGCACCCACAGAAATGACAACACTTCCGGAGGTAAGCACGTATTCTATTAGGGTAGAGAGTCGTAAGCACGTATTCTGTTAGAGTAGAGAGTCGTAAGCATGTATTAGAGTAGAGAGTCTTGAGCACATATTCTATTAGGGTAGAGAGTCGTAAGCACATATTCTATTAGAGTAGAGAGTCGTAAGCACGTATTCTGTTAGGGTAGAGAGTTGTAACCACGTATTCTGTTAGGGTAGAGAGTCGTAAGCACGTATTCTGTTAGAGTAGAGAGTCGTAAGCACGTATTCTATTAGAGTAGAGAGTCGTAAGCACGTATTCTATCAGGGTAGAGAGTCGTAAGCATGTATTCTATCAGGGTAGAGAGTCGTAAGCACATATTCTATTAGAGTAGAGAGTCGTAAGCACGTATTCTATCAGGGTAGAGAGTCGTAAGCACATATTCTGTTAGGGTAGAGAGTCGTAAGCACGTATTCTATTAGAGTAGAGAGTCGTAAGCACGTATTCTATTAGGGAAGAGAGTCGTAAGCACGTATTCTATTAGGGTAGAGAGTCGTAAGCACATATTCTATTAGGGTAGAGAGTCGTAAGCACATATTCTGTTAGGGTAGAGAGTCGTAAGCACGTATTCTATTAGGGTAGAGAGTCCTTCCACTTCATACTCACAGTAAACAGGCCATGTACATTATTTATATACAAACACTATTACAGATTACCTCTTAAATGGAGTCTGATTTGTTTTTCAATATTTCCAAAAAAGTTGCAGAAAATGATTTCAGGTTAAATATAAACGTATTTAGGGATTAGGGGGAGGGACTTATGTAAAATATACACATATTTAGGGATTAGGGGGAGGGACTTCTGTAAACTATCCACGTATTTAGGGATTAGGGGGAGGGACTTATGTAAACTATCCACATATTTAGGAATAGGGGGAGGGACTTATGTAAAATATACACATATTTAGGGATTAGGGGGAGGGACTTATGTAAAATATTAATGTATTTAGGGATTAGGGGGAGGGACTTATGTAAAATATAAACATATTTAGGGATTAGGGGGAGGGACTTATGTAAAATGTTAACATATTTAGGGATTAGGGGGAGGGACTTATGTAAAATATAAACGTATTTAGGGTAGGGGGAGGGACTTATGTAAAATATAAACGTATTTAGGGATTAGGGGGAGGGACTTATGTAAAATATACACATATTTAGGGATTAGGGGGAGGGACTTACGAGTTAGTATATATGTGGTGGGGTCTATAATGTGTTGTTAATTTTTGTATAATGCGGATGAGCCTAACAGAATGAAATTGTAGTGTTCGGGATTTCTCTGCTGATCCCCAACTCCACTTGTCCTCATATCAGTACTTCTCGACTACCCGTCACAGTGCTGTCAGTAATGACTGCCACCTCACTATGTTGACTATGTGTACCTTTGTCTGTCTACAGGTGGTGGAGAAGATAGCACCAATTCAGGAAACAATCTACGGCAAGGTGTGTCCTAACTATAGTCAATCATAATAATTTAACATTGAAAATCCCCCTCTCATCCTAGCATCTCTGATAGGGTGGATGAGAAGGATATAATGAAGCCTGAAGGCTGTTTGGGTTAAATATGCACTTGTCCAGCCTACTAGGTGGGTGACACTGACCGTCTACAAGCTACCGGGATACTAAAGGTGGGTGACACTGACCGTCTACTAGCTACCAGGATACTAAAGGTGGGTGACACTGACCATCTAAGAGTGACCGGGATACTAAAGGTGGGTGACACTGCCCGTATTCGAGCTATCGGGATACTAAAGGTGGGTGACACTGACCGTCTACTAGCTACCAGGATACTAAAGGTGGGTGACACTGACCATCTAAGAGTGACCGGGATACTAAAGGTGGGTGACACTGCCCGTCTACGAGCTCCCGGGATACTAAAGGTGGGTGACACTGACCGTCTACCAGCTACCGGGATACTAAAGGTGGGTGACACTGACCATCTAAGAGTGACCGGGATACTAAAGGTGGGTGACACTGACCGTCTGCTAGCTACCAGGATACTAAAGGTGGGTGACACTGACCGTCTACTAGCTACCAGGATACTAAAGGTGGGTGACACTGACCGTCTAAGAGCTACCGGGATACTAAAGGTGGGTGACACTGACCGCCTACAAGCTACCAGGTTACTAAAGGTGGGCGACACTGACCATCTAAGAGTGACAGGGATACTAAAGGTGGGTGACACTAATCATCTAAGAATGACCGGGATACTAAAGGTGGGTGACACTGACCGTCTAAGAGTGACCGGGGTACTAAAGGTGGGTGACACTGACCGTCTGAGAGCCACCGGGATACTAAAGGTGGGTGACACTGACCGTCTAAGAGTGACCGGGGTACTAAAGGTGGGTGACACTGACCGTCGGACCTGTTTGAGTGACTGCCTTTAACAAAGTGTACACACCCTGCCGATAGGCATATTGAAGTCTGATTCAGTCAGATTTGCAGACGATCACAAAACTACTTTGAATCGTGTATCTTATAAAAAAAAAAAGTGAAAGATTTATCCATTTATAAAATTGAATCTTTTCTGAAAGTTATTGTAGTGAAAACAACATCGTTTTATTCCAATTACCTGTTCTGCCCATGCCAGGTGACAACAGATATTTGCAACATGCTTTCTTATTAATTCCATGTGTTGGAATGGTTACCTAAACAGCGTGTATGTATGTATATACACCTGTCATTGCTAGGCCAACAAGAGTGATTAATATAAGTTGAAATAACTTGTTTCATAATTGTTGTAAAATAAATAAAGTTTATATTATATTGTTAGACCATTTTGATTGACAGGTGGAAATATGTCAGTTGTAGCTTGGTCAATGATTTAGGATACTGAAAATGATCATATACAAATGTAGGAGATGGGGTGACTTTCATGTCATTTTGACATATTTCTAGTTTACACATAATTTCTAGAAAGTAGTTCTCATTAACAATATTGTGTCAACAGATGATGGGCGCAGAACCTCCGTAAATTGAGGGTATCCCATTGATTTCTCACTCCAATGCGTCAGGGGTGCAAATCCAAAATATAACGCTTTTTTGGTCTTCCTTAAACTCAGTGTCTGGCCTGCATTTGGTGACTCAGTTTGCCCCAAAATCCTTGCTGACCCTCAGGGACCTAACATTCACACATTTCGCCAGAACCTTATATTTTTCTAGAGTTTATAGAAATATTAGCAGCTTTGTTATATGCTGCGTTTGTCAATTTGGCAATTTGGTCATTTAACACAGGGCCAGTGGCATCCAAACTTTGTTTTGTCAGCTTGGCCACACCTGGCTTAGACCATTTTCCTCATTATACAGCGACGAAAGGCAACTGTCAATGACTGCCATTTACAAACAAAAGGAATAAGTATCACAAGCCAAACTGACCTGCCCTTTCAGTCAACCACCTGACTGTCAAAAAAATATGTGTCATGGACAAGTCAATCGTTTTTATAGGCAACCTGACACGGTTCAGTTACAGGCTCATCCACCCCTATTATAGGTGACCTGACACAGATCAGTTACAGGGACAGCCACCCCTATTATAGGTGACCTGACACAGGGCAGTTACAGGGTTAGCCAGCCCTATTATAGGTGACCTGACACAGGTCAGTTACAGGCTCAGCCACCCCTATTATTGGTGACCTGACACAGATCAGTTACAGGCTAAGCCACCCCTATTATAGGGGACCTGACACAGGTCAGTTAAAGGGTCAGCCACCCCTATTATAGGTGACCTGACACAGATCAGTTACAGGCTAAGCCACCCCTATTATAGGTGACCTGACACAGGTCAGTTAAAGGGTCAGCCAGCCCTATTATAGGTGACCTGACACAGGGCAGTTACAGGGATAGCCAGCCCTATTATAGGTGACCTGACAAAGATCAGTTACAGGCTCAGCCACCCCTATTATAGGTGACCTGACACAGATCAGTTACAGGCTCAGCCACCCGTATTATAGGTGACCTGACACAGGCCAGTTACAGGGACAGCCACCCCTATTATAGGTGACATTATACGTATCAGTTACAGGGACAGCCACCCCTATTATAGGTGATCTGACACAGATCAGTTACAGGCTCAGCCCCCCGTATTATAGGTGACCTGACACAGGTCAGTTACAGGGACAGCCACCCCTATTATAGGTGACATTATACGTATCAGTTACAGGGACAGCCACCCCTATTATAGGTGATCTGACACAGATCAGTTACAGGCTCAGCCACCCGTATTATAGGTGACCTGACACAGGTCAGTTACAGGGATAGCCACCCCTATTATAGGTTACCTGACACAGATCAGTTACAGGGACAGCCACCCCTATTATAGGTGACCTGACACAGATCAGTTACAGGCTCAGCCACCCCTATTATAGGTGACCTGACACAGGTCAGTTACAGGGACAGCCACCCCTATTATAGGTGACCTGACACAGATCAGTTACAGGGACAGCCACCCCTATTATAGGTGACCTGACACAGATCAGTTACAGGCTCAGCCACCCCTATTATAGGTGACCTGACACAGGTCAGTTACAGGGACAGCCACCCCTATTATAGGTGACCTGACACAGATCAGTTACAGGGACAGCCACCCCTATTATAGGTGACCTGACACAGATCAGTTACAGGGACAGCCACCCCTATTATAGGTGACCTGACACAGATCAGTTACAGGGACAGCCACCCCTATTATAGGTGACCTGACACAGATCAGTTACAGGGACAGCCACCCCTATTATAGGTGACCTGACACAGATCAGTTACAGGGACAGCCACCCCTATTATAGGTGACCTGACACAGATCAGTTACAGGGACAGCCACCCCTATTATAGGTGACCTGACACAGATCAGTTACAGGGACAGCCACCCCTATTATAGGTGACCTGACACAGATCAGTTACAGGGACAGCCACCCCTATTATAGGTGACCTGACACAGATCAGTTACAGGGACAGCCACCCCTATTATAGGTGACCTGACACAGATCAGTTACAGGGACAGCCACCCCTATTATAGGTGACCTGACACAGATCAGTTACAGGGACAGCCACCCCTATTATAGGTGACCTGACACAGATCAGTTACAGGGACAGCCACCCCTATTATAGGTGACCTGACACAGATCAGTTACAGGGACAGCCACCCCTATTATAGGTGACCTGACACAGATCAGTTACAGGGACAGCCACCCCTATTATAGGTGACCTGACACAGATCAGTTACAGGGACAGCCACCCCTATTATAGGTGACCTGACACAGATCAGTTACAGGGACAGCCACCCCTATTATAGGTGACCTGACACAGATCAGTTACAGGGACAGCCACCCCTATTATAGGTGACCTGACACAGATCAGTTACAGGGACAGCCACCCCTATTATAGGTGACCTGACACAGATCAGTTACAGGGACAGCCACCCCTATTATAGGTGACCTGACACAGATCAGTTACAGGGACAGCCACCCCTATTATAGGTGACCTGACACAGATCAGTTACAGGGACAGCCACCCCTATTATAGGTGACCTGACACAGATCAGTTACAGGGACAGCCACCCCTATTATAGGTGACCTGACACAGATCAGTTACAGGGACAGCCACCCCTATTATAGGTGACCTGACACAGATCAGTTACAGGGACAGCCACCCCTATTATAGGTGACCTGACACAGATCAGTTACAGGGACAGCCACCCCTATTATAGGTGACCTGACACAGATCAGTTACAGGGACAGCCACCCCTATTATAGGTGACCTGACACAGATCAGTTACAGGGACAGCCACCCCTATTATAGGTGACCTGACACAGATCAGTTACAGGGACAGCCACCCCTATTATAGGTGACCTGACACAGATCAGTTACAGGGACAGCCACCCCTATTATAGGTGACCTGACACAGATCAGTTACAGGGACAGCCACCCCTATTATAGGTGACCTGACACAGATCAGTTACAGGGACAGCCACCCCTATTATAGGTGACCTGACACAGATCAGTTACAGGGACAGCCACCCCTATTATAGGTGACCTGACACAGATCAGTTACAGGGACAGCCACCCCTATTATAGGTGACCTGACACAGATCAGTTACAGGGTTAGCCACCCCTATTATAGGTGACCTGACACAGATCAGTGGAGACTAATCCATTAATTCTGTGTACTGAAGGTGAATTCTCTGTTATAGCTATTTGGTGTGGAGACTAATCCCTTAAATCTGTGTACTGAAGGTGCATTTTCTGTTATAGCTATTTGGTGTGGAGACTAATCCCTTAATTCTGTGTACTGAAGGTGCATTATCTGTTATAGCTATTTGGTGTGGAGACTGATCCCTTAAATCTGTGTACTGAAGGTGCATTGTCTGTTATAGCTTTTTGGTGTGGAGACTAATCCCTTAATTTTGTGTACTGAAGGTGCATTTTCTGTTATAGCTATTTGGTGTGGAGACTGATCCCTTAAATCTGTGTACTGAAGGTGCATTCTCTGTTATAGCTTTTTGGTGTGGATACTAATCCCTTAATTCTGTGTACTGAAGGGGCATTCTCTGTTACAGCTATTTGGTGTGGAGACTAATGCCTTAATTCTGTGTACTGAAGGTGCGTTCTCTGTTACAGCTATTTGGTGTGGAGGCTAATCCCTTAATTCTGTGTACTGAAGGTTCATTCTCTGTTATAGCTATTTGGTGTGGAGACTGATCCCTTAAATCTGTGTACTGAAGGTGCATTCTCTGTTATAGCTTTTTGGTGTGGATACTAATCCCTTAATTCTGTGTACTGAAGGTGCATTCCCTGTTACAGCTATTTGGTGTGGAGACTAATGCCTTAATTCTGTGTACTGAAGGTGCATTCTCTGTTAGAGCTATTTGGTGTGGAGACTAATCCCTTATAGGTGACCTGACACAGGTCAGTTACAGAGACAGCCACCCCTATTATAGGTGACCTGACACAGATCAGTGGAGACTAATCCATTAATTCTGTGTACTGAAGGTGCATTATCTGTTACAGCTATTTGGTGTGGAGGCTAATCCCTTAATTCTGTGTACTGAAGGTGCATTCCCTGTTACAGCTATTTGGTGTGGAGACTAATGCCTTAATTCTGTGTACTGAAGGTGCGTTCTCTGTTACAGCTATTTGGTGTGGAGACTAATCCCTTGATTCTGTGTACTGAAGGTGCATTCTCTGTTATAGCTTTTTGGTGTGGATACTAATCCCTTAATTCTGTGTACTGAAGGAGCATTCTCTGTTACAGCTATTTGGTGAGGAGACTAATCCCTTAATTCTGTGTACTAAAGGTGCATTCTCTGTTACAGCTATTTGGTGTGGAGAGTACCCCCAATCCTATCAATGTGGCATACACATCAGTAAAGTTAGACTACCACATGGATCTAGTATACTATGAATCGCCCCCTGGCCTTCAGTTCCTGCACTGTATCAGGTTGGTGTTATCATAACTGAATTCTTTATTTTTTGCATTTGATTACCATATCATTAATGTATAGAGAACGAATAAGTTTTTTATGTTAAAATGGTTTTGATACTTGAGTAGATTTTTGTTCGTAAGTTTCTTATTTCATAAGTGATAATAATGCATTGTCCTGTTTAACGAAGTCATTGAGGAAAACAGAACATTCCAGTCATTGGTACATTGACATTGCTTTAGCAACTTCCTCTCTGAAATATATTGGTTAAGCATGACAATACCCCAAACAAGTTCGTGTTTGAGTGGGCTAAGGTCAAGGTCAAGGTCAAGGTCACCGTACTATATATATACTTTTTATGTTGGTCATTGCTCTAGGGACTTCATTCCTACACATGTTTGGATAAAACTTCATAAATTGGTCAAACATGAGAATACCTCGAATAAATAAATGTTTCAGGGTATCAAGGTCAAGGTCAGCATTGCTATTTATAGAAAATCTCCTTCATCATTCTAGAGCCCTTATTTCTAAAAGGATCTTGATAATATAAGAGGTATTTTGTTTTGTTCGGACTGTCTGTACAAGTCCATGTCATATTTCTGTTTTACATGAGACTTGTCTTGTTTGTTTGGGGATAAGTTAGAATATGGGTGTGATTTATCAGTAGTCTAGGTTACTGTTAATACTCCTGTGATCTATCAGTAGTCTAGGTTATTGTCAATACTCCTGTGATCTATCATTAGTCTAGGTTACTGTTAATACTCCTATGATCTATCAGTAGTCTAGGTTTCTGTTAATACTGCTGTGATCTATCAGTAGTCCAGGTTACTGTTAATACTCCTATGATCTATCAGTAGTCTAGGATACTGTTAATACCCCTGTGACCTATCAATAGTCTAGGTTACTGTTAATACTCCTATGATCTATCAGTAGTCTAGCTTCCTGTTGATACTCCTGTGATCTATCATTAGTCTAGGTTACTGTTAATACGCCTGTGGTCTATCAGTAGTCTAGGTTACTGGTAATACTCCTGTGATCTATCAGTAGTCTAGGTTACTGTTAATACCCCTGTGATCTATCAATAGTCTAGGTTACTGTTAATACTCCTGTGATCTATCAGTAGTCTAGGTTACTGTTAATTCTCCTGTGATTTATCAGTAGTCTAGGTTACTGTTAATACGCCTGAGATCTATCAGTAGTCTAGGTTAATGTTAATACCCCTGTGATCTATCAATAGTCTAGGGTACTGTTAATACTCCTGTGATGTATCAGTAGTCCAGGTTACTGTTAATACTCCTGAGATCTATCAGTAGTCTAGGTTAATGTTAATACCCCTGTGATCTATCAGTAGTCTAGGGTACTGTTAATACTCCTGTGATCTGTCAGTAGTCCAGGTTACTGTTAATACTCCTGTGATCTATCAGTAGTCTAGGTTTCTGTTAATACTGCTGTGATCTATCAGTAGTCTAGGTTACTGTTAATACTCCTGTGATCTATCAGTAGTCTAGGTTACTGTTAATACTCCTGTGATCTATCAGTAGTCTAGGTTACTGGTAATACTCCTGTGATCTATCAGTAGTCCAGGTTACTGTTAATACTCCTGTGATCTATCAGTAGTCTAGGTTATTGTCAATACTCCTGTGATCTATCAGTAGTCTAGGTTACTGTTAATACTCCTTCCTCATCACTGGCTGCTGTATTTCTTGATAGATTTTTACGAAATTTCACAGGTACATTTGTGTTTGAAATCTCTTTTTTTGAATATATGAAATCTGTATGCACATGATCAGTCAAAAGTTGAGGTTAAAACCCCAGAACTACACAGTCACAGCATTGTCTTATCTAGCACAGTTGTATTTCTTTACTTATTTTTGTGAAACTTTACATTGATGTTTGTCTGGAATATAACTTGGAAAAGATCAGTGTGGATAACTTTGATCTTAGATCAGGTTATTATTCCTATAGTGTCTCACTGTCTGAGTCATTGTTCACATTCTAACAACCATACATCTTAGCAGATTTTCATTAATCTTCGCACGTTTTCCCTAGACATGCCTTTTAAAGTTTCAGCTACATCGTTTTCAAGTTCATAAAATCGACAGAAAATGTCTTGATCACTTCTGGCTACTAGAGGTTTGATGATTGTTCCTGTTTTTGGGTACTTCATGTTTGATGACTGATGACCTTCACAACTAGCAAGTGAGCTGATGCCCTGCACAGTGTCCGTTAACCATTGTCTGTAGCAAGTGGGCTGATGCCCCGCACAGTGTCCGTTAACCATTGTCTGTAGCAAGTGAGCTGATGCCCCGCACAGTGTCCGTTAACCATTGTCTGTAGCAAGTGGGCTGATGCCCCGCACAGTGTCCGTTAACCATTGTCTGTAGCAAGTGAGCTGATGCCCCGCACAGTGTCCGTTAACCATTGTCTGTAGCAAGTGAGCTGATGCCCCGCACAGTGTCCGTTAACCATTGTCTGTAGCAAGTGAGCTGATGCCCCGCACAGTGTCCGTTAACCATTGTCTGTAGCAAGTGAGCTGATGCCCCGCACAGTGTCCGTTAACCATTGTCTGTAGCAAGTGAGCTGATGCCCCGCACAGTGTCCGTTAACCATTGTCTGTAGCAAGTGAGCTGATGCCCCGCACAGTGTCCGTTAACCATTGTCTGTAGCAAGTGAGCTGATGCCCCGCACAGTGTCCGTTAACCATTGTCTGTAGCAAGTGAGCTGATGCCCCGCACAGTGTCCGTTAACCATTGTCTGTAGCAAGTGAGCTGATGCCCTGCACAGTGTCCGTTAACCATTGTCTGTAGCAAGTGAGCTGATGCCCTGCACAGTGTCCGTTAACCATTGTCTGTAGCAAGTGAGCTGATGCCCTGCACAGTGTCCGTTAACCATTGTCTGTAGCAAGTGAGCTGATGCCCTGCACAGTGTCCGTTAACCATTGTCTGTAGCAAGTGAGCTGATGCCCTGCACAGTGTCCGTTAACCATTGTCTGTAGCAAGTGAGCTGATGCCCCGCACAGTGTCCGTTAACTATTGTCTGTAGCAAGTGAGCTGATGCCCCGCACAGTGTCCGTTAACCATTGTCTGTAGCAAGTGAGCTGATTCCCTGCACAGTGTCCGTTAACCATTGTCTGTAGCAAGTGAGCTGAGGCCCACGCACAGTGTCCGTTAACCATTGTCTGTAGCAAGTGAGCTGATGCCCCGCACAGTGTCCGTTAACCATTGTCTGTCATCCATCAACCTTTTCATTAAACGACACAATGCTCCTGAAGAACTGAAATGAGTTAAGATTTTTGGCCAAGAGCTTCCTGGAATGGAGCCCGACAAAGCAAAAAATGACATCCTACTTTCAAGGTCATAGGTATAAAGTTTGTCAAAAACTTCAACAAGAGTCACCAGGAAATGATTTTTTGTCAGTAGCATGGTGGAATGAAAGGTTATAAAGTGTCGTTCAATTTGTTTAAACTTTTCAACAGCTTGTTTTTGTGTTACAAGTTTAGATGCCTATATTGTTTGTTTCAGGTTTGATGACAGTGTTATCGGAGGTGAGAATCTGTGCCTATATTGTTTGTTTCAGGTTTAATGACTGTGTTATCGGAGGTGAGAATCTGATGCCTATATTGTTTGTTTCAGGTTTGATGACTGTGTTATCGGAGGTGATAATCTGATGCCTATATTGTTTGTTTCAGGTTTGATGACATTGTTATCGGAGGTGAGAATCTGTGCCTATGTTGTTTGTTTCAGGTTTGATGACTGTGTTATCGGAGGTGAGAATCTGTGCCTATGTTGTTTGTTTAAGGTTTGATGACTGTGTTATCGGAGGTGAGAATCTGATGCCTATATTGTTTGTTTCAGGTCTGATGACTGTGTTATCGGAGGTGAGAATCTGAGGCCTATATTGTTTGTTTCAGGTTTGATGACTGTTATCGGAGGTGAGAATCTGATGCCTATATTGTCTGTTTAAGGTTTGATGACTGTGTTATCGGAGGAGAGAATCTGATGCCTATATTGTTTGTTTCAGGGTTGATGACTGTGTTATCGGAGGGGAGAATCTGATGCCTATATTGTTTGTTTCAGCTTTGATGACTGTGTTATCGGAGGTGAGAATCTGAGGCCTATATTGTTTGTTTCAGGTTTGATGACTTTGTTATCGGAGGTGAGAATCTGTGCCTATGTTGTTTGTTTAAGGTTTGATGACTGTGTTATCGGAGGAGAGAATCTGATGCCTATATTGTTTGTTTCAGCTTTGATGACTGTGTTATCGGAGGTGAGAATCTGAGGCCTATATTGTTTGTTTCAGGTTTGATGACTGTTATCGGAGGTGAGAATCTGTTGCCTATATTGTTTGTTTCAGGTTTGATGACTGTTATCGGAGGTGAGAATCTGTTGCCTATATTGTTTGTTTCAGGTTTGATGACTGTTATCGGAGGTGAGAACCTGATGCCTATATTGTTTGTTTCAGGTTTGATGACTGTTATCGGAGGGGAGAATCTGATGCCTATATTGTTTGTTTCAGGTCTGATGACTGTGTTATCGGAGGTGAGAATCTGAGGCCTATATTGTTTGTTTCAGGTTTGATGACTGTTATCGGAGGTGAGAATCTGATGCCTATATTGTTTGTTTCAGGTCTGATGACTGTGTTATCGGAGGTGAGAATCTGAGGCCTATATTGTTTGTTTCAGGTTTGATGACTGTTATCGGAGGTGAGAATCTGTTGCCTATATTGTTTGTTTCAGGTTTGATGACTGTTATCGGAGGTGAGAACCTGATGCCTATATTGTTTGTTTCAGGTTTGATGACTGTTATCGGAGGTGAGAATCTGCTGCCTATATTGTTTGTTTCAGGTTTGATGACAGTGTTATCAGATGTGAGAATCTGATGCCTATATTGTTTGTTTCACGTTTGATGACATTGTTATCGGAAGTGAGAATCTGATGCCTATATTGTTTGTTTCACGTTTGATGACATTGTTATCGGAAGTGAGAATCTGATGCCTATATTGTTTGTTTCAGCTTTGATGACTGTGTTATCGGAGGTGAGAATCTGAGGCCTATATTGTTTGTTTCAGGTTTGATGACTGTTATCGGAGGTGAGAATCTGTTGCCTATATTGTTTGTTTCAGGTTTGATGACTGTTATCGGAGGTGAGAATCTGTTGCCTATATTGTTTGTTTCAGGTTTGATGACTGTGTTATCGGAGGTGAGAATCTGATGCTGAATGTTATAGGAGTGGCGGAGCGCTTCAGGAAACAACATCCAGCTGACTTTGACGTTCTCACTAAAGTCCCAGCCACATTCCAGAAAGTTCACTTTGCTCGTGCTGACCCTGTTATGATGAAGTATCAACGACCCCACATTAATCTCAGTCATAAGGGCGAGGTAATGTTGATCGGGTAAAGGGAAACCTATGGTCACATCAAACAAAACTAAATAAATAATGTCTATCCTGTTCGAATTACACTAAATTACAGTCACTAGCTCCAACAATTCGCGCTGTCATCAGCAAAAATCTTAACAGATAAAGACCTCCTATTATGATATATTTGCAAATCTGGCGATGAATGTTACATAGATATGTCTTTCTTATATTTGCTAACCTATCAATATTCAATGTTCAACCTCAATTTGCACTTAATCGCAAAGCAGTACATTTTTTCAGGAGTATTGACAGAAGCTCATTGTTATGTATAAGAATATGAGGGTGGAGTGAAACTGTGATTACGGACTAATAAGTTGGACCAACCAGCTGGTTTAACCTGTTTGCTTTGGCATATGTATGGGCTGCACATCCATTCAACAAGTCTGGGATCCCAATTATATAATCCAATTGTAAACAGAGCAGCATCCCGACAACACACACATATATCTGTTCTCTAAGCCATGCAACTTGATCATTCCATGCTCTTCACTGATTGGATATTGTATTATTTAGGAGGCACATTAGTCTAGTGGTAGGACGCCGGGCTTGTGACCGAAGAGTTGCGGGTTCGAGTCACGTCATGGCACTGTGTTGTGTCTTTAAGCAAGATACTTTACTCCACTTGTTCCAGTCTACTTAGCTGTAAATGAGTACGTGGTTGGGCAGTGCTAGAATTGTTGAATGCTAGCTGTGAGCGCCGAAATGGTAGCACCGGCTGCATACTCCCCAGGGAGTTCAAGAAAGATATTGGCTGGTTATAAAGGCCCTATAACCATGGATAATAATTTGTGAACTGCTTTGAGACGACCTACAAACTAGGATGTGATAAAGCGGTATATAAGAACCTCAAACTGTTATTATTATTGTTATTACAGAGTCAGGGCCTATTTAGTTGGTGTTTGTACATGTTTACAAGAAATAAACTTAGTCTTTGCTAACATGTGGCATATTTGACTATGATGGTGGCATATCGCGAGTAATACCCGTTACTCAATTATGAAATACTGTCGATGTAAATTTTATATCAAAAGCCATACTTACCACGTCCAATTATTATACAAATGATCTCCAACTACTGTTCTTTAACTACCGAACGAAAGTTTCAAATGTCCCGCGCAAATGCGTAACTACTCAAGTGTCCAAAATGGACATACAACGTGTGGGATGCACGCGCACCTCAATCTTCCTTTTTTCTTCAACTCAAAGAAGCACATGGCAAGTTCTGTTCTTTGGAATTTGTTCAATTTTTTTTTACCAATACAGGCCCTCTGACATTGTACCTTGTCTGGTGTGTGTCTCCTAAATATCAAGGTGACCAATATAGCCTATCCGATGGGACCAGCATGTAGATTGATCAGGGAAACAGTAGTCCAGCCTAACCGATGGGACCAGCCTGTAGATTGATCAGGGAAACAGTATTCCAGCCTATCCGATGGGACCAACCTGTAGATTGATCAGGGAAACAGTAGTCCAGCCTTACCAATGGGACCAGCCTGTAGATCAATCAGGGAAACAGTATTCCAGCTTTACCGATGGGACCAACCTGTAGATCGATCAGGGAAACAGTAGTCAAGCCTAACCGATGGGACCAGCCTGTAGATTGATCAGGGAAACAGTAGTCCAGCCTATCTGATGGGACCAACCTGTAGATTGATCAGGGAAACAGTAGTCCAGCCTAACCAATTGGACCAGCCTGTAGATTGATCAGGGAAACAGTAGTCCAGCCTAACCAATTGGACCAGCCTGTAGATCGATCAGGGAAACAGTATTCCAGCCTAACCAATGGGACCAGCCTGTAGATCGATCAGGGAAACAGTAGTCAAGCCTAACCGATGGGACCAGCATGTAGATCGATCAGGGAAACAGTATTCCAGCCTAACCGATTGGACCAGCCTGTAGATTGATCAGGGAAACATTAGTCCAGCCTAACTGATGGGACCAGCCTGTATATCGATCAGGGAAATAGTAGTCAAGCCTAACCGATGGGACCAGCCTGTAGATTGATCAGGGAAACAGTAGTCCAGTCCTACCGATAGGACCAGCCTGTAGATTGATCAGGGAAAAAGTATTCCAGCCTAACCGATGGGACCAGCCTGCAGATTGATCAGGGAAACAGTAGTCCAGTCCTACCGATAGGACCAGCCTGTAGATTGATCAGGGAAACAGTATTCCACCCTAACCGATGGGACCAGCCTGTAGATGGATCAGGGAAACAGTAGTCCAGTCCTACCGATAGGACCAGCCTGTAGATCAATCAGGGAAACAGTAGTCCAGCCTAACTGATGGGACCAACCTGTAGATCGATCAGGGAAACAGTATTCAAGCCTAACCGATGGGCCCAGCCTGTAGATTGATCAGGAAAACAGTATCCCAGCCTAACCGATGGGCCCAGCCTGTATATCGATCAGGGAAATAGTAGTCTAGCCTAACCGATGGGACCAGCCTGTAGATGGATCAGGGAAACAGTAGTCCAGTCCTACCGATAGGACCAGCCTGTAGATCAATCAGGGAAACAGTAGTCCAGCCTAACTGATGGGACCAACCTGTAGATCGATCAGGGAAACAGTAGTCCAGCCTAACTGATGGGACCAACCTGTAGATCGATCAGGGAAACAGTATTAAAGCCTAACCGATGGGACCAGCATGTAGATCGATCAGGGAAACAGTAGTCCAGCCTAACCGATGGGACCAACCTGTAGATTGATCAGGGAAACAGTAGTCCAGCCTAACGGAGGGGACCAACCTGTAGATTGAGCAGGGAAACAGTAGTCCAGCCTAACCGATGGGACCGGCCTGTAGATCGATCAGGGAAATAGTAGTCCAATCTTACCGATGGGACTAGCCTGTAGATCGATCAGGGAAACAGTATTAAAGCCTAACCGATGGGACCAGCATGTAGATCGATCAGGGAAACAGTAGTCCAGCCTATCTGATGGTACCAACCTGTAGATTGATCAGGGAAACATTAGTCCAGCCTAACCGATGGGACCAGCCTGTAGATCGATCAGGGAAATAGTAGTCCAATCTTACCGATGGGACCAGCCTGTAGATCGATCAGGGAAACAGTATTCCAGCCTAACCAATGGGACCAGCCTGTAGATTGATCAGGGAAACAGTAGTTCAGCCTAACCGATGGGACTAGCCTGTAGATCAATCAGGGAAACAGTTGGAAGTACTTCCATATAAGCATGTACATATCCTATAAAGCATCTTTGGTCCCTTTGACCTAGGAATCAATTGTTTGCAAAGGAAAAATTTAATTCTCCAGAGGGCACGGTACAAAATGGGTCCAATAGGGTGTTAAGGCTCAAGACATGTAAAGCATAAACAGCCAAAATTGGGAAATATTTGATGAGAATATTTTGCCATAATTGAACTCGGTGAACAATACAACTTCTGTACTATTGTTTGCAATATTTCTTACAAACGTTTAAGTTGTGTAAATAAAAATAATTTGTTTTATGTCATATTATTTTTTCAGATTGTGAATGTGATCTGGTCACCCCAGTTTGAAGGACCTCTCTGTGTAGACTATGTAAGTATGTAAACTGAAACAGAAAACAAATAACAGACTTCAGTAACTCTGGTTCCATTGTCTGAGTGCTTTGTAGCAGTGTTTTTATATATTTTAATAATGCAGTTAACCTGTTTTCATAGATACTTGGTTCCCATTAATCTGGGACAGAATTATTAGCTCATCTGACTCAAACGGCTAAGTAAGCTTGTGGCGTGGCGTGGTGTGGCGTGGCGTGGCGTGGTGTGGCGTGGCGTGGCATGGCAGCCGGCATCAACTTTTCAGTGATTTCGCTCAATGGCTATTGTCATCACCTTTCGTCCATCGTCATGTCTCATCTGTTGTGTTTAAACATTACATTTTTGACTTTTCCTCAGAAACCATCGATCAGATTTTGATGAAACTTTGTGATAATCATCAGCCTTGGATGAGGATCAGAATGTATAATCAAGAAGGGGCTGACACCCAAGGGAGCTGGGGGATAGTGCTATAAAGGGTCATTAAGTGTAAAATCTTCAAAAAACATCTCCTCTGAAACATCACCATGGATTCTGACCAACATTTCATGAAGTGATCGATCCTTAGATGATGAAGATCAACATTTAAACTCAAGAAGGAGCTGACAGCTTAGGTGGCTGAGGGGTGGGTTCATATGGGGTCACTGAGTTCAGAACCATAAATAATCTTATTTTCAACTTCTCACTGAAACTTAAAAGTGGATTTTGACTAACATTTTATGAAATTATCTTTAGCTAATAAGGATCAGAATTTCTACTCAAAAAGTGCCTGACTCCTTATTGGGCTGGGGCTGGGGCTGGGGCTGGGGTCATATGGGGTCACTATGTGCAAAGTCTTCAAAAAACATCTTTGATGAAACTTGCTGGTTGATTTTGACATGATACTGAGGATCATGACTTATACTCAAGAAGGGGCTGAGGGGTGAGGCCTATAAGGAGTCGCTGATTTCAAAGTCATGAACAATCATAATGTTGACTACTTAGCAACTGTTCCTTATATTTGATAAAGCATCAACCTGGAGTGAGGCTCATTATCCATACTCAGGGCTGATTACCCAGGGGGCTGAGGGGCTGGGTAAGGATCACTATCCATACTCAGGGATGATTACCCAGGGGGCTGAGGGGCTGGGTAAGGATCATTATCCATACTCAGGGCTGATTACCCAGGGGGCTGAGGGCCTGGGTGAGGATCATTATCTCTACTCAGGTCTGATTACACAGGGGGCTGGGTGAGGATCATTATCTCTACTCAGGTCTGATTACCCAGGGGGCTGAGGGGCTGGGGAAGGATCATTATCTCTACTCAGGGCTGATTACACAGGGGGCTGGGGGAGGATCATTATCAATACTCAGGGCTGATTCCCCAGGGGGCTGAGGGGCTGGGTAAGGATCATTACCTCTACTCAGGGCTGATTACCCAGGGGGCTGAGGGGCTGGGGGAGGATCATTATCTCTACTCGGGGCTGATTACACAGGGGGCTGAGTGAGGCTCATTATCTCTACTCAGGGCTGATTACCCAGGGGGCTGAGGGGCTGCGTAAGGATCATTATCTCTACTCAGGGCTGATTACACAGGGGGCTGAGGGGCTGGGGGAGGATCATTATATATACTCAGGGCTGATTACCCAGGGGGCCGAGGGGCTGGGTGAGGATCATTATCTCTACGCAGGGCTGATTACCCAGGGGGCTGAGGGGCTGCGTAAGGATCATTATCTCTACTCAGGGCTGATTACCCAGGGGGCTGAGGGGCTGGGGAAGGATCATTATCTCTACTCAGGGCTGATTACCCAGGGAGCTGGGGGGCTGGGTAAGGATCACTATCCATACTCAGTGCTGATTACCCAGGGGGATGAGGGGCTGGGTGAGGATCATTATCTATACTTTGGGCTGATTACCCAGGGGGCCGAGGGACTGGGTGAGGATCATTATCTCTACTCAGGGCTGATTACCCAGGGGGCTGAGGGGCTGGGTGAGGATCATAATATATACTTTTGGCTGATTACCCAGGGGGCCCAGGGGCTGGGTAAGGATCACTATCCATACTCAGGGCTGATTACCCAGGGGGCTGAGGGGCTGGGTAAGGATCATTATCCATACTCAGGGCTGATTACCCAGGGGGCCGAGGGACTGGGTGCGGCTCATTATCTCTACTCAGGGCTGATTACCCACGGAGCTGAGGGGCTGGGTAAGGATCACTATCCATACTCAGGGCTGATTACCCAGGGGGCTGAGGGGCTGGGTGAGATCATTATCTCTACTCAGGGCTGATTACACAGGGGCTGGGTGAGGATCATTATCAATACTCAGGGCTGATTACCCAGGGGGCTGAGGGGCTGGGTGAGGATCATTATCAATACCCAGGGCTGATTACCCAGGGGGCTGAGGGGCTGGGGAAGGATCACTATCCATACTCAGTGCTGATTACCCAGGGGGCTGAGGGGCTGGGTGAGATCATTATCTCTACTCAGGGCTGATTACCCAGATGACTGAGGGGCTGGGTGAGGATCATTATCAATACCCAGGGCTGATTACCCAGGGGGCTGAGGGGCTGAGGGGCTGGGTGAGGATCATTATCTCTACTCAGGGCTGATTACCCAGGGGGCGAGGGGCTGGGGGAGGATCATTATCCATACTCAGTGCTGATTACCCAGGGGGATGAGGGGCTGGGTGAGGATCATAATATATATTTTTGGCTGATTACCCAGGGGGCTGAGGGGCTGGGTAAGGATCATTATCTCTACTCAGGGCTGATTACACAGGGGGCTGGGTGAGGATCATCATATAGGCTGATTACCCAGGGGGCCAAGGGGCTGGGTAGGGATCATTATCCATACTCAGGGCTGATTACCCAGGGGGCTGAGGGGCCGGGTGAGGATCATCATATACACTTTGGACTGACTGAGCTGTTCTGAAAAGGGACTGACACCAAAGAAGTTTACTTGTGTAATGTAAATGTAAAAGGAATAGTTTTGGTTCAAGGGAAATTAATATATTGTATAAACTGGTATTAACCATTTAAGATAAATATTTAATAGTAAAATGTATGCATCTTCATTCTTTGGTTATAAAAAAGTGGAACATATTCAAGCCAATGTTAACTATCTTTATTGTAAATCAATCATCATTTCCATACACATTATAAGGGCATCGTAAGCTTCAACATCATGATGTTTAAGCAAAATCACAATTCATCAAAAATTAAATGGTTTAAAACCCTTTCACCACTGTGGACCATAATTAACTCATCCTCAATACATTCATGGTAGAGTCTACTAAAGTTACTTAGGGGTGAAAGGGTTGAATACACTGAGAGATAAATCAATCCAATAGCTCTATACTTACATGTTAGGGACTTCATTAAATTTCCTCTACTGATTTGTAAGGTGTAAATGACTAAAGTTAAGATTTTAGCCCAGCACTGTTAAGATAGATGTGAACATTACCCCA
>NW_018405581.1:360741-360972 GCF_002113885.1 Mizuhopecten yessoensis
TCCAGATTTTAGCCCAGCACTGTTAAGATAGATGTGAATATTACCCCAGATTTTAGCCCAGCACTGTTAAGATAGATGTGAACATTACCCCAGATTTTAGTGTCTACATTGCTCAGTACCTTTATGGTTGACAGGCTGATGTGCTGCAGTACTACAGAGCGTACCACAAGTTCTCCAAGGCCATATATACGGACCAGGACTGTGTAAGTCACACATCTTATACTTATCATA
>NW_018405582.1:0-197 GCF_002113885.1 Mizuhopecten yessoensis
TCTGTTGTCGTACAGGCCAACATGTACCTGTCGCCGTTCACCACTGCATAATCTCCTACTGCGTGATCTCCTACTATGTAATCTCCTACTATGTAATCTCCTACTATGTAATCTACTACTATGTAATCTCTTACTGCGTAATCGCCTACTGCGTAATCTCCTACTGTGTAATCTCCTACTATGTAATCTCCTACTGT
>NW_018405582.1:1495-6958 GCF_002113885.1 Mizuhopecten yessoensis
CAATCTTCTATTGTGTAATCTCCTACTATGTAATCTACTACTGTGTAATCTCCTACTGTGTAATCTTCTACTGTGTAATCTCCTACTATGCAATCTCCTAATATGTAATCTCCTACTATGTAATCTCCTACTATTTAATCTCCTACTGTGTAATTTCCTTCTGTGTAATCTCCTACTATGTAATCTCCTACTATGTAATCTCCTACTATGTAATCTCCTACTGTGTAAACTCCTACTGTGTAATCTCCTACTTTGTAATCTCCTTCTGTGTAATCTCCTTCTGTGTAATCTCCTACTATGTAATCTCCTACTATGTAATCTCCTACTATGTAATCTCCTACTATGTAATCTCCTACTGTGTAATCTCCTACTGTGTAATCTCCTACTGTGTAATCTCCTACTGTGTAATCTACTACTGTGTAATCTCCTACTGTGTAATCTACTACTGTGTAATCTCCTACTGTGTAATCTTCTACAGTGTAATCTCCTACTATGCAATCTCCTAATATGTAATCTCCTACTATGTAATCTCCTACTATTTAATCTCCTACTGTGTAATATCCTACTGCGTAATCTCCTACTGTGTAATTTCCTTCTGTGTAATCTCCTACTATGTAATCTCCTACTATGTAATCTCCTACTATGTAATCTTCTACTGCGTAATCGCCTACTGCGTAATCTCCTACTATGCAATCTCCTACTATGTGATCTCCTACTATGTAATCTCCTAATGTGTAATCTTCTACTGCGTAATCTCCTACTGTGTAATCTCCTACTGTGTAATAACCTACTGTGTAATCTCCTACTGTGTAATCTCCTACTGTGTAATCTCCTACTGTGTAATCTCCTACTGTGTAATCTCCTACTGTGTAATCTCCTACTGTGTAATCTCCTACTGTGTAATCTCCTACTGTGTAATCTCCTACTGTGTAATCTCCTACTGTGTAATCTCCTACTGTGTAATCTCCTACTGTGTAATCTCCTACTGTGTAATCTCCTACTGTGTAATCTCCTACTGTGTAATCTCCTACTGTGTAATCTCCTACTGTGTAATCTCCTACTGTGTAATCTCCTACTGTGTAATCTCCTACTGTGTAATCTCCTACTGTGTAATCTCCTACTGTGTAATCTCCTACTGTGTAATCTCCTACTGTGTAATCTCCTACTGTGTAATCTCCTACTGTGTAATCTCCTACTGTGTAATCTTCTACTGTGTAATCTCCTACTGTGTAATCTCCTACTGTGTAATCTCCTACTGTGTAATCTTCTACTGTGTAATCTCCTACTGTGTAATCTCCTACTGTGTAATCTCCTACTGTGTAATCTTCTACTGTGTAATCTCCTACTGTGTAATCTCCTACTGTGTAATCTCCTACTGTGTAATCTTCTACTGTGTAATCTCCTACTGTGTAATCTCCTACTGTGTAATCTCCTACTGTGTAATCTTCTACTGTGTAATCTCCTACTGTGTAATCTCCTACTGTGTAATCTCCTACTGTGTAATCTTCTACTGTGTAATCTCCTACTGTGTAATCTCCTACTGTGTAATCTCCTACTGTGTAATCTTCTACTGTGTAATCTCCTACTGTGTAATCTCCTACTGTGTAATCTCCTACTGTGTAATCTTCTACTGTGTAATCTCCTACTGTGTAATCTCCTACTGTGTAATCTCCTACTGTGTAATCTTCTATTGTGTAATCTCCTACTCCGTAATCTTCTATTGTGTAATCTCCTACTGTGTAATCTCCTACTGTGTAATCTCCTACTGTGTAATCTTCTATTGTGTAATCTCCTACTGTGTAATCTCCTACTGTGTAATCTCCTACTGTGTAATCTTCTATTGTGTAATCTCCTACTGTGTAATCTCCTACTGTGTAATCTCCTACTGTGTAATCTTCTATTGTGTAATCTCCTACTGTGTAATCTCCTACTGTGTAATCTCCTACTGTGTAATCTTCTATTGTGTAATCTCCTACAGTGTAATCTTCTACTGTGTAATCTCCTACTATGTAATATCCTACTGCGTAATCTCCTACTGCGTAATCTCCTACTGTGTAATCTCCTACTGCGTAATCTTCTATTGTGTAATCTCCTACTGTGTAATCTCCTACTGTGTAATCTCCTACTGTGTAATCTTCTACTGTGTAATCTCCTACTGTGTAATCTCCTACTGTGTAATCTCCTACTGTGTAATCTTCTACTGTGTAATCTCCTACTGTGTAATCTACTACTATGTAATCTCCTACTGTGTAATCTCCTACTGTGTAATCTCCTACTATGTAATCTCCTACTGTGTAATCTACTACTGTGTAATCTACTACTGTGTAATCTCTTACTGCGTAATCTCCTACTGTGTAATCTTCTATTGTGTAATCTCCTACTGTGTAATCTCCTACTATGTAATCTCCTACTGTGTAATCTACTACTGTGTAATCTACTACTGTGTAATTTCCTACTGTGTAATCTCCTACTATGTAATCTTCTATTGTGTAATCTCCTACTGTGTAATCTCCTACTGCGTAATCTCTTACTGCGTAATCTCCTACTGTGTAATCTTTTACTGTGTAATCTCCTACTGTGTAATCTTCTACTGTGTAATCTTCTACTGTGTAATCTCCTACTGTGTAATCTTCTACTGCGTAATATCCTACTGTGTACTATGTAATCATTTTTTTGTTATCACCTATTGTTATATCTCTGCCACTCTGTCACTATATCAACTTTATTGTATTTTAATGAATTATCCAAAACAAATCTTAACTTTTAAAAAATGCTACCTCTTAAGAAGAATTCCAAATAGCAGTTTGAAAATAAAATACATTTTTCTATATTTAAGTTAGACCATAATGGTTATGTTACCGCATGTTTACACTCTGCTGTTAAGTTTTGTGTTAATTATAAATCCTATTGTTCGTAAATGTACATATATGTTAGTGTATGGTGCATTTCCATTCCAAGCAATCCATACATGTCAGTATTACTGAGAACCAGTCCGTAAGCGCCTCCGACATTATTGTTTCATGCATGGAGAAGGTCACTGCCAGAAGGAGTTGGCGTGTTTTGCAGATTCCATTTTCAATTAATAAAAATGACGCATTGTGTTTGAACGCCTTTTGTTTAAAGGTCTTATTTTGTAGGTGTATCCTTGTCGTGACAAGCTAGCGTGTAAGAGTCGTAGAGCTTCATATCTCAAGGCCCTATTTTTGTCAGTCGGCAACGTAACGACTAATGTGTACCTGTTGCCTCCTCTCTTGCAAAAAAGGCATGGTATTAGGAAAACAATAAGTCCTTATACAGTTACATTGTTCGGCATTAATGAATGGCAGCAAAGACGTCAACGAGCTGGAGTTGTAAGCATCCCATGAATGACAGCAAAGACGTTAAAGAGCTCGAGTTGTAAACATCCCATGAATGACAGCAAAGACGTAAACGAGAAGGAGTTGTGAACAAGCTATCAAGTAACAAGTATAAGAACATTCGGTACAGTAGCAGCAATAGTCGCGATATCTCTTACGTCAGGTTAACGAAATGTATGTTGGTAAACGTTGGTACCTTTATCTTGACGTCGTTCCTCGCTCGCCATCAATCGTATGTGTGCATATATATTGTTTAATCTACACAGCGTTTGATGCTTTCTTTGGTTTAAGAATAGTACATCACAACTTATATATATTTTTTCAGTCAAAGTGAAACATGCGTTATGATAACAGCATGTACAGGAGTTCCCGTGGCACCGGTTCCGGACAACAGAACTTTACAAAACACAAAACAATAGCCAATTGAAAATTTGCTATCGTTCGCAAACCTAGACTGCAGTAAAGTAAGCTGTTATCGTCACTTTGCACTGTGATATCGCTGATGGATTCCGTGAAGGCCCCGCGAAGTTTCTGTTCAGGTCGTTATCTCTATAACCTATATTGAACAAATTTCGGTCTGAAGTTTATCGTATTTTGAAAACTCGTTACATTATCTGCTCAATTATGAAGCATGCCTGGTTTTAAGTATAGCTGGTGCTAGACGACAATGTGTTCAATATAGTTTGCTAGTTGGAATTACTGCCAGTTCAGTTTAGTTGGCGCTACCCCATCAAGGTGATGTGACTAGCTTTTCCGTTAAGTTGATGTTAGCGACTTTTGAGGGAGGTTGACCTGTAACTGTTGCGTTGTTGATGTCTACCAAAGTCCGCCTTTTTACGGGCCGTCTATAGCAGAGATTACGCCAACTCGCTTCTGTTTGTATATGGCTGTGTAATAGACTGTGAAATTGGATTTGAATTGGTCGACGCAACATACGAAACGGTCTCGGGAAAATCAAATTTCCGGTCAACATTTATTTTGATGAGTTGAAAGCAGAAGTATAACTGTTTTACGAGGACGTGAAATCAAACTGTAGAACGAACGCACTCGAACGGTGATTAAGATCTGCCAAGACGGCAATGCTAACATTAAGCCAGGCGGTAATTAAACTTAGCTGTTATTCCTATCCGCCGAAATGATCTGTTTCAGAGACTCAGTACTACCTGTCAACACGTAATCGTTACAATATGTAATGACAGGAGGTGTTGGGCACGTGTCCGGCATGTCACCTCTGAAATATCAACGGAGTAGACGTGACAAGCACTCATTATAGATACATTAAGTTCGCACGTGTTATTAGATCCATAGTTACTTGTGTCATAATGAACTTACAAGAAGACCTATTTACGTAATAATTTCGTCCATCACCAGATTCAACAATCCGACCACAATGCAACGGGGAAAAAAAGATCAAGAGAGCTCAAGACACAAGCAATATGTGTTGGCTTTGACACGATGTCTGGTCACAACACGGCCTTACCTATCTAATCATATAGTCTATAGCATTCTAGTGACACGATGTTTGGTCACAACACGGACTTACCTATCGAATCTTATACTCTGTAGCATTCTAGTGACACGATGTCTGGTCACAACAAGGCCTTACCTATCTAATATTATACTCTGTAGCATTCTAGTGACACGATGTCTGGTCACAACACGTCCTTACCTATCTAATCTTATACTCTGTAGCATTTTAGTGACACGATGTCTGGTCACGACACGGCCTTACATATATATACTGTAATGTATATAGCAGTGTTTAAGTTTGTGTGTGTAGTTTCTAAGAGTGGTTAAGTTTGTGTGTGTAGTTTCTAAGAATGTTTAGGTTTGAGTGTGTACTTTCTAGCAGTGTTTATGTTTGTGTGTGTAGTTTCTAGCAAGGTTTAAGTCTCTGTGTGTAGTTCCGAGCAGTGTTTAGGTTTGTGTGTGTAGTTTCTAGTTGTGTTTAGGTTTGTGTGTTTAGTTTCTAGCAGTGTTTTGTTTGTGTGTGTAGTTTCTAGCAGTGTTTAAGTTTGTGTGTGTAGTTTCTAGCAGTGTTTAGGTTTTTGTGTTTAGTGAGTAGCAGATTTTAAGTTTGTGCATGTAGTTTCTAAGAGTGTTTAGG
>NW_018405582.1:7319-7427 GCF_002113885.1 Mizuhopecten yessoensis
TGTTTCTAAGAGTGTTTAGGTTTGTGTGTGTACTTTCTAAGAGTGTTTATGTTTGTGTGTGTTGTATCTAGCAGTGTTTAGGTTTGTGTGTGTAGTGTCTAGCAGTGT
>NW_018405582.1:8740-9240 GCF_002113885.1 Mizuhopecten yessoensis
ATGTGTGTGTGGTTTCTAAGAATGTTTAGGTAGGTGTATGTAGTTTCTAGCAGTGTTAATGTTTGTGTANGTGTTTATGTTTTTGTGTGTAGTTTCTAGCAGTGTTTAGGTTCGTGTGTGTGGTTTCTAAGAGTGTTTAGGTTTGTGTGTGTAGTTTCTAGCGGTGTTAAGGTTTGTGTGTGTCGTTTCTAGCAGTGTTTAGGTTTATGTGTGTAGTTTCTAGCAGTGTTTAGGTTTGTGTGTGTGGTTTCTAGCAGTGTTTAGGTTTGTGTGTGTAGTTTCTAGCTTTGTTTGATTGTTTGTGTAGTTTCTAGCAGTGTTTATGATCGGGTGTGTAGTGTCTAGCAGTGTTTAGGTTTGTGTGTGTAGTTTCTAGCAGTGTTTATGATCGTGTGTGTAGTGTCTAGCAGTGTTTATGTTTGTGTGTGTAGTGTCTAGCAGTGTTAAGGTTTGTGTGTGTAGTTTCTAGCTGTGTTAAGGTTTGTGTGTGTAGTTTCTAA
>NW_018405582.1:9568-9657 GCF_002113885.1 Mizuhopecten yessoensis
GAGGTTTGTGTGTGTAGTTTCTAGCAGTGTTTATTTTTTTGTGCGAAGTGTCTAGCAGTGCTTAGGTTTGTGTGTGTAGTGTCAGGCAG
>NW_018405582.1:10897-11118 GCF_002113885.1 Mizuhopecten yessoensis
GTCTAGCTGTGTTTTTGTTTTTGTGTGTAGTTTCTAGCAGTGTTTTGGTTCGTGTGTGTGGTTTCTAAGTGTGTTTAGGTTTGTGTGTGTAGTTTCTAGCGGTGTTAAGGTTTGTGTGTGTGGTTTCTAGCAGTGTTTAGGTTTGTGTGTGTAGTTTCTAGCAGTGTTAAGGTTGATGTGTGTGGTTTCCAGCAGTGTTTAGGTTTGTGTGTGTAGTTTCT
>NW_018405582.1:15232-59408 GCF_002113885.1 Mizuhopecten yessoensis
TGGTTTCTGTGTTGTTTCTAGCAGTGTTTAAGTTTTTGTTTAGTTTCAAGCAGTGTTTAGGTTTGTGTGTGTAGTTTCTAGCAGTGGTTAGGTTTGTGTGTGTAGTTTCAAGCAGTGTTTAGGTTTGTTAGGTTTGTGTGTGTAGTGTCAAGCAGTGTTTAGGTTTGTGGGTGTAGTTTCTAAAAGTGTTTAGGTTTGTGTGTGTAGTTTCCAGCAGTGTTCAGGGTTGTTTGTGTAGGTTTGTGTGTGTAGTTTCTAAGAGGGTTTAGGTTTGTGTATGTAGTGTCAAGCAGTGTTTAGGTTTGTTAGGTTTGTGTGTGTAGTGTCAAGCAGTGTTTAGGTTTGTTAGGTTTGTGTGTGTAGTGTCAAGCAGTGTTTAGGTTTGTTAGGTTTGTGTGTGTAGTGTCAAGCAGTGTTTAGGTTTGTTAGGTTTGTGTGTGTAGTGTCAAGCAGTGTTTAGGTTTGTGGGTGTAGTTTCTAAAAGTGTTTAGGTTTGTGTGTGTTGTTTCTAGCAGTTTTTATGTTTGTGTGTGTAGTTTCTAGAAGTGTTTATGTTTGTGTGTGTAGTTTCTAAGAGGGTTTAGGTTTGTGTATGTAGTGTCAAGCAGTGTTTAGGTTTGTGCGTGTAGTTTCTAGCAGTGTTTTGGTTTCTGTGTTGTTTCTATCGGTGTTTAGGTTTTTGTGTAGTTTGTTTGTGTGTGTAGTTTCTATTAGTGTTTAGGGTTTTGTGTGTAGTTTCTAGCAGGGTTTAGGTTTGTGTGTGTAATTTCTAGCAGTGTTTAGGTTCGTGTGTGTGGTTTCTAAGAGTGTTTAGGGTTGTGTATGTAGTGTCAAGCAGTGTTTAGGTTTGTTAGGTTTGTGTGTGTAGTGTCAAGCAGTGTTTAGGTTTGTGTTTGTAGTTTAAAGCAGTGTTTAGGTTTGTTAGGTTTGTGTGTGTAGTTTCTAGCAGTGTTTAGGTTTGTGTGTGTAGTTTCCAGCAGTGTTCAGGGTTGTTTGTGTGTTTCTAGCAGTGTTTATGTTTGTGTTGTAGTTTCTAAGAATGTTTAGATTTGTGTGTGTAGTTTTTAGCAGTGTTTAGGTTTGTGTTTGTAGTTTCAAGCAGTGTTTAGGTTTGTGTGTGTAGTTTCTAGCAGTGTTTAGGTGTATGTGTGTAGTTTTTAACAGTGTTTAGGTTTTTGTGTAGTTTCTAGCAGTGTTTAGGTTTGTGTGTGTAGTTTCTAGCAGTGTTTAGGTTTGTGTGTGAAGTTTCTAAGAGTGTTAAGGTTTGTGTGTGTAGTTTCTAGTAGTGTTTAGGGTTTTGTGTGTAGTTTCTAGCAGTGTTTATGTTTGTGTGTGTAGTTTCTAGCAGTGTTTTGGTTTCTGTGTTGTTTCTAGCAGTGTTTAAGTTTTTGTTTAGTTTCAAGCAGTGTTTAGGTTTGTGTGTGTAGTTTCTAGCAGTGTTTAGGTTTGTGTGTGTAGTTTCCAGCAGTGTTTAGGGTTGTTTGTGTAGTTTCTAGCAGTGTTTATGTTTGTGTTGTAGTTTCTAAGAATGTTTAGATTTGTGTGTGTAGTTTTTAGCAGTGTTTAGGTTTGTGTTTGTAGTTTCAAGCAGTGTTTAGGTTTGTGTGTGTAGTTCCTAGCAGTGTTTAGGTTTGTGTGTGTAGTTCCTAGCAGTGTTTAGGTTTGTGTGTGTAATTTCTAGCAGTGATAAGGTTTGTGTGTGTAGATTCTAAGAGTGTTTAGGTTTGTGTGTGTAGTGTCTAGCAGTGTTTAGGTTTGTGTGTGTAGTTGCTAAGAGTGTTTAGGTTTGTGTGTGTAGTTTCCAGCAGTGTTTAGGGTTGTTTGTGTAGTTTCTAGCAGTGTTTAGGTTTGTGTGTGTAGTTTCTAGCAGTGTTTCGGTTTGTTTGTGTAGTTTCTAGCAGTGTTAAGGTTTGTTTGTGTAGTTTCTAGCAGTGTTTAGGTTTGTGTGTGTAGTTTCTAGCAGTGTTAAGGTTTTTGTGTGTGTAGTTTCTAAGAGTGTTTAGGTTTGTGTGTGTAGTGTCAAGCAGTGTTTAGGTTTGTGTGTGTTGTTTCTAGCAGTGTTTAGGTTTGTGTGTGTAGTTTCTAGCAGTGTTTAGGTTTGTGTGTGTGGTTTCTAAGAATGTTTAGGTTTATGTGTGTAGTTTCTAGCAGTATTTAGGTTTCTTTGTGTAGTTTCTCGCAGTGTTTAGGTTTTTGTGTAGTTTCTAGCATTGTTTAGGTTTTTGTGTGTATTTTCTAGCAGTGTTTAGGTTTGTGTGTGTAGTTTCTAGGAGTGTTTATGTTTGTGTGTGTAGTTTCTTAGAGTGTTAAGGTTTTTTGTGTAGTTTCTGGTAGTGTTTAGGGTTTTGTGTGTAGTTTCTAGCAGTGTTTAGGTTTGTGTGTGTATTTTCTAGCAGTGTTTAGGTTTCTGTGTTGTTTCTAGCGGTGTTTGAGTTTTTGTGTAGTTTCTAGCAGTGTTTAGGTTTTTGTGTAGTTTCTAGCAGTGTTTAGGTTGATTTGTAGTTTCTAGCAGTGTTTAGGGTTTTGTGTGTAGTTTCTAGCAGTGTTAAGGTTTCTGTGTTGTTTCTAGCAGTGTTTAGGTTTTTGTGTAGTTGCTAGCAGTGTTTAGGTTTGTGTGTGTAGTTTCTAAGAGTTTTTAGGTTTGTGTGTGTAGTTTCTAAGAGTGTTTAGGTTTGTGTGTGTAGTGTCAAGCAGTGTTTAGGTTTGTGTGTGTAGTTTCTAGCAGTGTTTAGGTTTGTGTGTGTAGTTTCTAGCAGTGTTTAGGTTTTTGTGTGTGTAGTTTCAAGCTGTGTTTAGGTTTGTGTGTGTAGTTTCTAGCAGTGTTTAGGTTTGTGTGTGTAGTTTCTTAGATTGTTAAGGTTTGTGTGTGTAGATTTTAGCAGTGTTTAGGTTTGTATTAGCAGTGATTCAGTTTCGTTTTTGGTCTTGTTTCTGAACGGTGAACACTTCGATTCACTATCACGGAAGTTGCGTGTAACTTTAAAGTTGTTCCTATCAGATGATTATCGGGATTTAAATTTCAGTCATGCATTCCTAAATGAAGTGCTCTGTCCCAGAGTACTTCATTTAGGAATCTATGACTGAAATTTCTTGGAAACAGCAGGATTTTCGAAGATACCTTTTGAAACAGTCCTTGATTCTAGTTACAACCACGTGCTCTTGGATACATTCACGTTTTCTTGGAAGCGGTAATGTAGTCCTGGATACGGTTACCTGTTCTTAAATACAGTCAAGTGTTTCTAGATACAATGGTTCTACATGTGTTTCTGGATACAATCACGCGTTCTTGGAAACAGTCACGTGTTTCTGGACACAATCACGTTATCTTGGAAACAGTCACGTGTTTCTAAACACAATCACGTGTTCTCGGAAACAGTCACGTGTTTCTGGATACAATCACGCGTTCTTGGATACAGTCACGTGTTTCTAAACACATTCACGTTTTCTTGGATACAGTCACGTGTTTTTTTGAAATATCACGTATTTCTTGATAAGATTAATTCAGCAATCGCTTTTTTTCGAGACTCCTCTCAGACAATTGACCGGTTGTTAGGTGACGAGTTTTGTATCTTTCCCAAGCCCAATTGCTTGTTTTCTTTTGAAATCCTGAAGCAATTTCTGGAACAGTTTTAATGATATTTAATTTTGTATGGGTAAATGCAGCAAAACCTTTTTGGAACGGTTTCTATTTCCTAAAACACAGTTGTGTGGTTTAAGATTGTAACTTTAGGGGATAGTACGTTGTTTTGAGTGGCTATACTGACGATTAGAACATGAAATTTGGGTTTGAACTCGAGACCTATAGGTCGAGAGTTTAAACCAAATTTCATGTTCTAATCCCCAGTTTAGATACGAAAAACAACGTACTATACCCATTCTAACACACCTTAACAAATATACTACGCTAATATGTTTAGAAACATTGTTTTTCCCTGTACAAAAGTACGTAGTAAAATACTTTGTGACCTGAACTGGCGATGTGTCATTCTGCAGCGTGCTGACCAATCGGAAAGAAGCTTTCAAAGGTCGGTCATTAAGCCCCGCCCATACTGGCGAGAGCTCGATCTGTATGTTTACGAGGCGTATTTGGATTGTTCGTGAACGTCCTGTTACCAAAGTGTATACGACACATTTGGATTAATATTGACCAAGTTCTTACATTTCCATGTCAGTATGCATACCAATCTGTGCTTATCGACAAAATCGGTGATTATTTGTATTGATTTGTGAAGAGTTTTGTGTAAATGCATTCGACACATGTGAAACGTTTCATTTAATTTCGGATCTAAATAGATGCCTTCACACGGATGAAACGAACGTTTGAGTAATAATGGCGGTAAGAACAAGGAATGTGTACTTTTTACTCTTTAGTTCATACAACAAATGCGTTTTTCCGGTTGTTTCTGTTTTGTTGCCTTCTAGCCTTATCAGCGGGATTTCGCTAAGAGGCGAGCTTGACGCCATATTGTTTTGGTTAGAAACGGGGCGCGGCTTAAGTTCGATGGGAGGAGCTTAACACGATTGATCTTGATTCTATCGCAGATTATAACATGGTCCGTATCCAATCAAAACACACGTTGCAAACGAATCGTGTTAGAATAAGGGGATAATACGTTGTTTTGAGTGGCTATACTAGCGATTAGAACATGAAATTTGGGTTTGAAGTCGAGACCGACAGGTCGAGAGTTCAAACCAAGTTTCATGTTCTAATCGCCAGTATAGACACGAAAAACAACGTACTATCCCCATTCTAAAACACCTTAGCAAAAATACTACGCTTATATGTTTAGAAACATTGTATTTCCTTGTACAAATGTACGTAATAAAATACTTTGTGACCTGAACTGGCGATGTGTCATATTCTGTAGCGGGCTGACCAATCGGAAAGAAGCTTTCAAAAGTCGGTCATTTGGCCCCGCCGATACTGGCGAGAGCTCGATCTGTATGTTGACGAGGCGGAATATTTGGATTGTTCGTGAACGTCCTATTACCAAAGTTTATACGACACATTTGGATTAATATTGAACAAGTTCTTATATTTCCATGTCAGTATGCTTACCAATCTGTGCTTATCGACAAAATCGGAAAATCGGTGATCATTTGTATAGATTTGTGAAGAGTTTTGTATAAATGCATACGACACATGTGAAATGTTTCATTTGATTTCGGATCTTAATAGATGCCTTCACACGGATGGAACGAACGTTTCAGTAATAAATGGAGGTAAGAACAGGGAATGTGTACTTTTTACTTTTTTAATTTATTCAATAAATGTATTTCGTCGGTCGTTTTGTTCTGTTACCTACTAGCCTTATCAGCGGGATGTCGCTAAGAGGCGAGCTTGACGCCTTATTGTTTTGGTTAGAAACGGGGCGTGGCTTCAGTGCGATGGGAGGAGCTCAACACGATTGATCATGATTCTATCGCAGATTAGAAGATGGTCCGTACCCAATCAAAATACGCGTTGCAAACGAATCGGGTTAGAATAAAGAATAAGCAATATACTGAACAATCCAAAAAAAAAAAAACTGCTATCATCTCATCAAAACTTCGGAGATTTACTCTATCTTGTGTGTGATAATATAAAACGATGTTACAAATGTAGTACAAATACCGTTAGCGATTTCTTTTAATGGATAACAATAACACACATCTTAACAGTGTGACTTCCTACATACTAGTACAACCTCTTAAACATATTGATACACAACGCTCTTTTAGCGTACAGCAGATTTTAGATATATAAGTGCTTTGCACTGAAATTATTCACTTTATTCATTTTATGAAGATTGATAAGATTATCTTAAACAATTCTGAAAATAGAAAAATGACCAAGGAAAGTTATCAGAATATATAAAAAAAAAAATAGCATGGTTTTCATCTTACAGTTCTATCTTGAAAATGAAGATCTTTGCAAAAGACACTAGAACCGCGTTTATGCGGGTTTTTTTTTATCTTGTTTGATAATGCCAAACTATATGCTATTCCACAACATTTATATAGGATATGTGGTGGCCATCTGGAGCAGTCGTTATCTGGAGAGGAGCACGAGACTCACTATCGCTGTCGGGAAAGGTCCACTGACATCTTCAATTTAAATCAAGCGTTTCGTTTCCCCTTTGGAATACGTCTTATAAAATAATGCAGTCAATATGCTCTTTACTTTGATCGGTAAATATCAAAATGTACTTTACTACAGAACAGAAAACCGTAGCTACAACCAGTTGTAGTGGAGGGAGGGAATACAAATGTAATAAACTTCAAGAAAGGTGTGTGGGCTACACGTGATCTTAAGGAACTGCTTCATTAACACGGTAGACAGAGGGACGGGGTCTTACTGAGGACGAGAATATCCATGTTATTAATAGAAGTTACTTTTATTCACAAAACCAAATTGCGAAACTTGCATTTTGGAGGTAAAGCGTCAGTGTTTAAGGCTAAGTAATAATGTTGTGTAATTTTATAGATTATTTATTGTTGAATAAATAATAGACAGTGATAATAAAATCGTTTTTATGAAAAAGTCCGTCCTCGTCACAGGGCCTGGCTGCAATGCCCGATGGGACAGTTCCGAATGGACCTAGACGCTTGTACTAATCAAAGTATGGACTGCAATGATATACAGGTCGCATGTTCCGCAGCCGTCAATCAATGGGGACAATCCCGGGAAGTTTTGAGTGCTGATCTGTGTCCGAACCTCTAACATGCTCTAATGCTACACGGTCGTCAGTGTGGGGCTGCCGTGACACGGTCGTCAGTGTGGGGCTGCCGTGACACGGTCGTCAGTGTGGGGCTGCCGTGCGTCAATAGGACGCTGCTTGACATCATGCTGTGACCAACACAGCATTTAAACATTACAGTAACTACATGTACCGTCTAGTTTGTCTCTTTTATCACACTGTAACGCTGAGATGACACCGTATGAGAGAAATCTAACAATTATACCATTAAATCATTCCACTAGTTCATATGATCACTACATTTAAATACTCGTCACTTTCAACAGACAAAACTAAATGGAAACGTATTCTTCCTAATGATCAGGCACTTGTCATACTCACTACTGAAGACAATAAACATTATTTGATGCCGCAGCTCACTCAGACTTTATTGGAATGTTAATACTTTTAACCCCCCCCCCCCCCCCCCCCCCCCCCTTGTTCTTACCAGGAGGAGTTCTGTGCTACCTAGCTACTCCCCTTGTATATGCCACATTGGACCGAGTGCAGGCCTTCTGTGTTACACGTAACATACCCACGAAGGAAGTACACATGTTAATTACACACATGTAACATAATTCCAGCCACCGCTTTTGCAACAAAATCATAATGCCAAAACAATTGATAAAATTATTGAAATTTTAAAGAGTATAAAGTTATCTTGTCTAGAGTGTTCTACACTTTAACTGATATCGAGCAGACATAAAGTATTATATTTCAGTTTCAACTTAAGTTGGACTCAATGCAACTATCAAATGTAACCCCGTTTCATTTGCCAATGAAATTGACAAGATTAACATTGCCTGTGTGTATGAATACACACACATTTTGAGATTTTGCGAAGGGATATAACTATTGACACGTTTAAACAAAGATACCACTTGTATGATATTTTACATTTTTATTGAAGCTACACAAGAATTTGTTCGAGCAACTAAAAACGATCATTCAGCAAAACATTATCAGTTGTTGCTAGCGGTAGTGACATTTCATGCACCGCCATATAAATTCTCCCTCCTGCTACCCATTCTGCCTCTTGTGTCAGTGTCAACCCCGGTACAAATACGGTGGATCACACAGCCATGTGGTCACGTCATAAATGAAATGCAATCAACCAGCCAACTGCCATATCAAATTGTTTCGTCCTTTCAAGCCTTGTCTGGTTTACTGTGTATTTCGACTTTCAATTACTGCAGCTTCACATGTAGATAATAAAATCATACATAACAAAGATATAACACATCAACAATTCTCGGGTATGTGCACATGTGTATAAAAAGTTGTAAGCATCAAAAACAAACATCAAAATGTGTACAGGCTCTTGTGATGGTACTGGAACCGCTTCTTGATGTTCCCTAGCTATATAGGCATGGGCGGACTAGTTTCCGGCGTACCTTGTGTACCGTTTACAGGGTAGCGCTAGCTACTTGCACGTTGTAATTAAGCGAGGATGCAACCATGCAAATTCCCAACAAAAGTAGTCCAAGAATCGCATCGAAGGGACAAGAATCGAGCGTGCGTCTGGCCTTCCTAAGGTAAATTTCGGAGGATGCAGCAAATATTTTGTATTTCAGCGCAGCACGTGTATTAGACAATATGCGTTTTATACTTACGATCTAAAAAAGAATACAGACACTACATGGAATTCTATTTTGCGTGTCGTTAGTATGTTCCTCCAGTCTGGCGGGAGATCGGACATCTTGCCCATAATTGCTTGCGTTTCGAGACACAATCAAATCGTCGTGCCGCCTTGCCACCGTGTCTGGCGATGCATGCCCATGGCAACGGCAGCTCCTTGCGCTCCCAGATGATGCATGCATGTCTATGGACGTTGCCACTGTTATGATCGTTTGTCACCGCTCGGGATGTGACCGCCGGTCACCTTACTCCACAGAAGGCGTGCAATGCCGTAACAGTATCGTATAATAACCCGTTAATGACAATACATTCATAACCCCGGTAACAAACCTGCCTGTCACCGGCCGGCGTTTGCACGATAAACAAACCGGCGTGATTACCGTTATAACGACATTCGAGTCCGCATACGCCGTCTTGTAATTAATACGACACGTCATAGACACTCATTAATAACCGGGAGGGACTGTACAACTGCAATTTTGTTTTATTCAATGTAATCCATATGAATATGCAAAATATACTAACATCACGCTACCATATACACAGAATCACTGAACACTGTAACTAAACATCGCTCTGAAGACTTAATCACTGATTACTGTAACTAAACATCGCTCTGTAGACTTAATCACTGATTACTGTAACTAAACATCGCTCTGCAGACTAAATCACTGAATACTGTAACTTAACATCGCTCTGTAGACTAAATTACTGAACAATGTAATTAAACATCGCTCTGTAGACTTAATCACTGAACACTGTAACTAAACATCGCTCTGTAGACTTAATCACTGATCACTGTAACTAAACATCGCTCTGTAGACTTAATCACTGAACACTGTAACTAAACATCGCTCTGTAGACTTAATCACTGAACACTGTAACTAAACATCGCTCTGTAGACTTAATCACTGAACACTGTAACTAAACATCGCTCTGTAGACTTAATCACTGAACACTGTAACTAAACATCGCTCTGTAGACTTAATCACTGATTACTGTAACTAAACATCGCTCTGTAGACTTAATCACTGTACACTGTAACTAAACATCGCTCTGTAGACTGAATCACTGAACACTGTAACTAAACATCGCTCTGTAGACTTAATCACTGAACACTGTAACTAAACATCGCTCTGTAGACTTAATCACTGATTACTGTAACTAAACATCGCTCTGTAGACTTAATCACTGAACACTGTAACTAAACATCGCTCTGTAGACTTAATCACTGAACACTGTAACTAAACATCGCTCTGTAGACTTAATCACTGAACACTGTAACTAAACATCGCTCTGTAGACTTAATCACTGAACACTGTAACTAAACATCGCTCTGTAGACTTAATCACTGAACACTGTAACTAAACATCGCTCTGTAGACTTAATCACTGAACACTGTAACTAAACATCGCTCTGTAGACTTAATCACTGAACACTGTAACTAAACATCGCTCTGTAGACTTAATCACTGAACACTGTAACTAAACATCGCTCTGTAGACTTAATCACTGAACACTGTAACTAAACATCGCTCTGTAGACTTAATCACTGAACACTGTAACTAAACATCGCTCTGTAGACTTAATCACTGAACACTGTAACTAAACATCGCTCTGTAGACTTAATCACTGAACACTGTAACTAAACATCGCTCTGTAGACTTAATCACTGATTACTGTAACTAAACATCGCTCTGTAGACTTAATCACTGAACACTGTAACTAAACATCGCTCTGTAGACTTAATCACTGAACACTGTAACTAAACATCGCTCTGTAGACTTAATCACTGAACACTGTAACTAAACATCGCTCTGTAGACTTAATCACTGAACACTGTAACTAAACATCGCTCTGTAGACTTAATCACTGAACACTGTAACTAAACATCGCTCTGTAGACTTAATCACTGAACACTGTAACTAAACATCGCTCTGTAGACTTAATCACTGAACACTGTAACTAAACATCGCTCTGTAGACTTAATCACTGAACACTGTAACTAAACATCGCTCTGTAGACTTAATCACTGAACACTGTAACTAAACATCGCTCTGTAGACTTAATCACTGAACACTGTAACTAAACATCGCTCTGTAGACTTAATCACTGAACACTGTAACTAAACATCGCTCTGTAGACTTAATCACTGAACACTGTAACTAAACATCGCTCTGTAGACTTAATCACTGAACACTGTAACTAAACATCGCTCTGTAGACTTAATCACTGAACACTGTAACTAAACATCGCTCTGTAGACTTAATCACTGAACACTGTAACTAAACATCGCTCTGTAGACTTAATCACTGAACACTGTAACTAAACATCGCTCTGTAGACTTAATCACTGAACACTGTAACTAAACATCGCTCTGTAGACTTAATCACTGAACACTGTAACTAAACATCGCTCTGTAGACTTAATCACTGAACACTGTAACTAAACATCGCTCTGTAGACTTAATCACTGAACACTGTAACTAAACATCGCTCTGTAGACTTAATCACTGATTACTGTAACTAAACATCGCTCTGTAGACTTAATCACTGAACACTGTAACTAAACATCGCTCTGTAGACTTAATCACTGAACACTGTAACTAAACATCGCTCTGTAGACTTAATCACTGAACACTGTAACTAAACATCGCTCTGTAGACTTAATCACTGAACACTGTAACTAAACATCGCTCTGTAGACTTAATCACTGAACACTGTAACTAAACATCGCTCTGTAGACTTAATCACTGAACACTGTAACTAAACATCGCTCTGTAGACTTAATCACTGAACACTGTAACTAAACATCGCTCTGTAGACTTAATCACTGAACACTGTAACTAAACATCGCTCTGTAGACTTAATCACTGAACACTGTAACTAAACATCGCTCTGTAGACTTAATCACTGAACACTGTAACTAAACATCGCTCTGTAGACTTAATCACTGAACACTGTAACTAAACATCGCTCTGTAGACTTAATCACTGATCACTGTAACTAAACATCGCTCTGTAGACTTAATCACTGAACACTGTAACTTAACATCGCTCTGTAGACTTAATCACTGATTACTGTAACTAAACATCGCTCTGTAGACTTAATCACTGTACACTGTAACTAAACATCGCTCTGTAGACTTAATCACTGAACACTGTAACTAAACATCGCTCTGTAGACTTAATCACTGAACACTGTAACTAAACATCGCTCTGTAGACTTAATCACTGAACACTGTAACTAAACATCGCTCTGTAGACTTAATCACTGAACACTGTAACTAAACATCGCTCTGTAGACTTAATCACTGAACACTGTAACTAAACATCGCTCTGTAGACTTAATCACTGATCACTGTAACTAAACATCGCTCTGTAGACTTAATCACTGAACACTGTAACTAAACATCGCTCTGTAGACTTAATCACTGATTACTGTAACTAAACATCGCTCTGTAGACTTAATCACTGAACACTGTAACTTAACATCGCTCTGTAGACTTAATCACTGATTACTGTAACTAAACATCGCTCTGTAGACTTAATCACTGAACACTGTAACTTAACATCGCTCTGTAGACTTAATCACTGATTACTGTAACTAAACATCGCTCTGTAGAGCTAATCACTGAACACTTAACTAAACGTCGCTCTGTAGACTTTATCACTGAACACTGTAACTTAACATCGCTCTGTAGACTTTATCACTGAACTTTGTAACTAAACATCGCTCTGTAGACTTAATCACTGTACACTGTAACTAAACATCGCTCTGTAGACTTAATAACTGAACACTGTAACTAAACATCGTTCTGTAGACTTAATCACTGAGCACTGTAACTAAACATCGCTCTGTAGACTTAATCACTGAGCACTGTAACTAAACATCGCACTGTAGACTAAATCACTGATTACTGTAACTAAACATCGCTCTGTAGACTTAATTACTGAACACTGTAACTTAACATCGCTCTGTAGACTTAATCACTGATTACTGTAACTAAACATCGCTCTGTAGAGCTAATCACTGAACAGTTAACTTAACATCGCTCTGTAGACTTAATCACTGAACACTGTAACTTAACACCAGCCAATGGACAGAATCACTGTATACTGTAACTAAACATCGCTCTGTAGACTTAATCACTGAACACTGTAACTAAACATCGCTCTGTAGACTTAATCACTGTATACTGTAAATAACCATCGCCTGTACACTTTATCACTGAACTCTGTAACTAAACATCAGCCAATAGTCACTATCACTGAAAATTGTAACTAAACATCGCTTTGTAGACACTGAGCTAAACATCGCTCTGTAGACTTTATCACCGATTACTGTAACTAAACATCAGCCAATAGACACCATCACTAAATACTGAAATTAAACATCGCACCGTAGACTTAATCACTGATTACTGTAACTAAACATCGCTCTGTAGACTTAATCACTGATTACTGTAACTAAACATTAGCCAATAGACACCATCACTAAAAACTGAAACTAAACATCGCAATGTAGACTTAATCACTGATTACTATAACTAAACATCGCTCTGTAGACTTAATCACTGATTACTGTAACAAAACATCGCTCTGTAGACACCATCACTAAAAACTGAAACTAAACATCGCACTGTAGACTTAATTACTGAACACTGTAACTAAACATCGCTCTGTAGATTTAATCACTGATTACTGTAACTAAACATCGCTCTGTAGACTTAATCATTGATTACTGTAACAAAACATCGCTCTGTAGACTTAATCACTGAACACTGTAACTGAACATCGTTCTGTAGACTTAATCACTGAGCACTGTAACTAACCATCGCTCTGTAGACTTAATCACTGAGCACTGTAACTAACCATCGCTCTGTAGACTTAATCACTGAGCACTGTAACTAAACATCGTACTGTAGACTAAATCACTGATTACTGTAACTAAACATCGCTCTGTAGACTTAATTACTGAACACTGTAACTAAATATCGCTCTGTAGATTTAATCACTGATTACTGTAACTAAACATCGCTCTGTAGAGCTAATCACTGAACACTTAACTTAACATCGCTCTGTAGACTTAATCACGGATTACTGTAACTAAACATCGCTCTGTAGAATTAATCATTGATTACTGTAACAAAACATCGCTCTGTAGACTGCATCCCTGATTACTGTAACTAAACATCGCTCTGTAGACTTAATCACTGATTACTGTATCTAAACATCGCCCTGTAGACTTAATCACTGAACACTGTATGTAAACATCGCTCTGTAGACTTAATCACTGTATACTGTAAATAACCATCGCCTGTACACTTTATCACTGAACTCTGTAACTAAACATCAGCCAATAGTCACTATCACTGAATATTGTAACGAAACATCGCTTTGTAGACACTGAGCTAAACATCGCTCTGTAGACTTTATCACCGATTACTGTAAATAAACATCAGCCAATAGACACCATCACTAAATACTGTTATTAAACATCGCTCTGTAGACTTAATCACTGATTACTGTAACTAAACATCGCTCTGTAGACTTAATTACTGAAAACTGTAACTAAGCATCGATCTATAGACTTAATTACTGAACACTGTAACTAAACATCGCTCTGTAGACTTAATCACTGATTACTGTAACTAAACATCGCTCTGTAGATTTAATCACTGTACACTGTAACTAACCATCGCTCTGTAGACCTAATCACTGAACACTGTAACTGAACATCGCTCTGTAGACTTAATCACTGATTACTGTAACAAAACATCGCTCTGTAGACTGCATCACTGATTACTGTAACTAAACATCGCTCTGTAGACTTAATCACTGAACACTGTAACTGAACATCGCTCTGTAGACTTAATCACTGATTACTGTAACTAAACATCGCTCTGTAGACTTAATCACTGAACACTGTAACTAAAAATCGCTCTGTAGACTTAATCACTGAACACTGTAACTAAACATCGCTCTGTAGACTGCATCTCTGATTACTGTAACTAAACATCGCTCTGTAGATTTAATCACTGTACACTTAATCACTGATTACTGTAACTAAACATCGCTCTGTAAACTTAATTACTGAGCACTGTAACTTAACATCTCTCTGTAGACTTAATCACTGAACACTGTAACAAAACACCGCTCTGTAGCCTGCATCACTGATTACTGTAACTAAACATCGTAGACTTAATCACTGATTACTGTAACTAAACATCGCTCTGGAGACTTAATCACTGTACATTGTAACTAAACATCGCTCTGTAGATTTAATCACTGTACACTTAATCACTGATTACTGTAACTAAACATCGCTCTGAAGACTTAATCACTGATTACTGTAACTAAACATCGCTCTGTAGATTTAATCACTGTACACTTAATCACTGATTACTGTAACTAAACATCGCTCTGAAGACTTAATCACTGATTACTGTAACTAAACATCGCTCTGAAGACTTAATCACTGATTACTGTAACTAAACATCGCTCTGGAGACTTAATCACTGTACATTGTAACTAAACATCGCTCTGTAGATTTAATCACTGTACACTTAATCACTGATTACTGTAACTAAACATCGCTCTGTAGACTTAATCACTGATTACTGTAACTAAACATCGCTCTGTAAACTTAATCACTGAGCACTGTAACTTAACATCGCTCTGTAGACTTAATCACTGAACACTGTAACTAAATATAGCTCTGTAGACTAAATCACTGATTACTGTAACTAAACATCGCTCTGTAGACTTAATCACTGTACATTGTAACTAAACATCGCTCTGTAGACTTAATCACTGAACACTGTAACTTAACATCGCTCTGCAGACTGCATCACTGAACACTGTAACTTAGCATCGCTCTGTAGACTGCATCACTGAACACTGTAACTTAACATAGCTCTGTATACTTAATCACTGAACACTGTAACTAAACATCGCTCTGTAGACTTAATCCCTGATTTCTGTATCTAAACATCGCCCTGTAGACTTAATCACTGAATACTGTAACTAAACATCAGCCAATAGACACCATCACTAAATACTGAAACTAAACATCGCACTGTAGACTTAATCACTGATTACTGTATCTAAACATCGCTCTGTAGACTTAATCACTGTACACTGTAACTAAACATCGCTCTGTAGACTTAATCACTGAACATTGTCACTAAACATCGCTCTATAGACTTAATCACTGAACACTGTAACTTAACATCGCTCTGTAGACTTAATCACTGTACACTGTAACTAAACATAGCTCTGTAGACTTAATCACTGAACACTGTATCTAAACATCGCTCTGTAGACTTAATCACTGAACACTGTAACTTAACATCGCTCTGTAGACTTAATCACGGATTACTGTAACTAAACATCGCTCTGTAGACTTACTCACTGAACACTGTAACTAAATACCAGCCAATAGACAGCATCATTGTACACTGTAACTAACCGTCGCTCTGTAGACTTAATCACTGAACATGGTAAATAAACATCGCTCTGTAGACTTAATCACTGAACACTGTAACTAAATACCAGCCAATAGACAGCATCATTGTACACTGTAACTAACCATCGCTCTGTAGACTTAATCACTGAACATGGTAAATAAACATCGCTCTGTAGACTTAATCACTAAACACTGTAACTAAACATCGCTCTGTAGACTTAATCACTGAACACTGTAACTAAACACCAGCCAATAGACAGCATCACTAAACACTGTAACTAAACATCGCTCTGTAGACTTAATCACTGAACACTGTAACTAAACACCAGCCAATAGACAGCATCACTAAACACTGTAACTAAACATCGCTCTGTAGACTTAATCACTGAACACTGTAACTAAACACCAGCCAATAGACAGCATCACTAAACACTGTAACTAAACATCGCTCTGTAGACTTAATCACTGAACACTGTAACTAAACACCAGCCAATAGACAGCATCACTAAACACTGTAACTAAACATCGCTCTGTAGACTTAATCACTGAACACTGTAACTAAACACCAGCCAATAGACAGCATCACTAAACACTGTAACTAAACATCGCTCTGTAGACTTAATCACTGAACACTGTAACTAAACACCAGCCAATAGACAGCATCACTAAACACTGTAACTAAACATCGCTCTGTAGACTTAATCACTGAACACTGTAACTAAACACCAGCCAATAGACAGCATCACTAAACACTGTAACTAAACATCGCTCTGTAGACTTAATCACTGAACACTGTAACTAAACACCAGCCAATAGACAGCATCACTAAACACTGTAACTAAACATCGCTCTGTAGACTTAATCACTGAACACTGTAACTAAACACCAGCCAATAGACAGCATCACTAAACACTGTAACTAAACACTGTAACTAAACACTGTAACTAAACATAGCTCCGTAAACTGCAATTGTATTAGATGTATTCTTTATTCTCGTTGTTTTGTCGAACTAACGAAGATTAAGAAAATGATCAAATTTCATCTTTTCGGGGCGAAAAGACGAAACAACGTGGTGGCATAAATCAGTAACCGTTCATAGACATTGTATTGGCAGACACCCCCGTTTCCTGTGTTAGTGATACACCTCAACCAAATATCACCCTAGAAACCGCAATGGTACATGCACATTAACGTCAGTGATCACACAACAAACATCGTCCCATAGACCCCCTACTGGTACACAGATATGTTTATATGTAAACTGTCAATGGTGCAACTCAACCGAACATCGTCCCATAGACAACCAATGTTGCAAACAGTCATGTTTTTCTGCCATGACAACACACAACCAACGCCACATAGACCCCAAAGGTACAGTCATGCATGCTTATTGTTGACGATCAAATACAACAAACATCAATCTACCTGCCCACTAGTGCCATACTGCCATGTTTGCTGCCAACAACACAAACATTTCCCCATAGACCCACAAGTTGGCGTGTTGGAATCCTTGTGATCCATACCGTAACGAAACGTTCAAAATATATCAAATACATACAATGTACATGAATTGCATGCTAGATGGCTTATCAGCCAAATTTCGCAACACAAAGCGCGCTCCAACAAATTCAAGAAATAGAAATATATTTTAAAAGTATATCTAGGATACAGATTCATCATCTATCCAGATAACAGGATTTCCAACATTTTATTTGTAGATTTTGTCGTTGAATATTCCCCAACTTTGGCCCAGCACATACAAATCGATGTAATGGAGGTGGAGTCCGGTAGTATCTTTTGGAAGTATGTGGATCTCAACCTGATTCTTTAAATGCCAAACACCACACCGGCCGCCACTATGACATCTCAAGAAACTTTCCCCAAGGACGGAGATTTTTTTCTCTTTTGTCTGGCCCTGATTGGCTTGTCGTATGTGCAATACTAACGTTACGTCACAGCATTGTGGACGTAGAATCGATGTAAAGTATTAATTATACAGGGTTTGTTCAGGTAAAATGGGCTCATATTACATTGTACCTGTCTGGGTTTCATTCGGCGAGGGAAATATGAAACCCAGACAGGTAATATGAGCCAATGTTACCTGAACAAAACCTGTATAACGAATTTGTCATACTGTACGGCAAACTCTAAAATAAAACAAATAAATAAAATTCAAATAATAAAATATTTATTTAAATTCACAATACTAAGCCAAGAGTGATAATATGTTTTCCATATTCTCGCAACCTCGCCCACAGAAATACAACCGGATATCAAACTGTATATTGTTCGCCAATCCTTGGGGTACACACGGGTTCAAATACAGCCGCTATGATTTCAGGTAGTGGTCACAATGTCCTCCGTCGTTTGTGAAGCGAACCAGCCAGCCATTATTGTGTTGTGACAGACGACAGATATTCGGAACGCTTCGGGATCTTCCGCAATACACAATCGGCTTCAGCCAATTAATGTCCTTTAGCGCGCGTATTTATATTACCGGACTAGCAGGTCACGCACTTTCATATAACCGGGTTAGACTTCATTTTACCGGACTGGAACCCCAATATGGAAAATCTCAGTTGAACTGTTGACCAATTAAAACAGTTAGAATTTCATTAGCAGTATGACAAATTATTATATAACGTGACGTCATACGTTTCGGATATCCCCTCGTCTCAACCGTGTGTGACACTAACGGAATCTTTCCCTACCGGGTTAAGAGTTTAGATTTCTCTGAAATACCTTCACCTTAGGGAGTGAGTCTGCTTTTAGTCATCGTTTGAATACTTTGTTGTGGAAAAAGCTTTCAGCATTTGTTACCTGTTTTATCCTGATTTCCATATGACGTCAATTTTATTATCCTTTAAAAGGCTGATAGAATTTTCCCGTACCTTGAGGGTGTGACAGAGAAATCGCCAACCCTTGGACATTCTCTGTTTCACCCGCAACGTAAGGGATGAAGTTGAACTACCATCCCCGCAAAATAAAATACGCAATAACTCGTTTTTCCGTATTTCGCAGTACATTCCCGTATTCAGTTGTTGCCATATTTGATAAGCAAAACAGTGACGTTTTTACAAGATGTCCCGACATTAAGCGATAATTAGCAATAACATGGGTAAAATTATCCGTTAACAGTTCTCTTAACTTCATCACTTGTCTGCCACGTTGCAATCGGAATCCTAGCGGATATATTTTAGTGAGCAGTCGCTGGTATGCCAAACCGTTGCCACAGGTAAGACTATACAATCCAATATGATGTATTTCGTTGTAGTTAAATAAGCTAATTAGAATTTAAGTTCAAGTTTGAAATAGTTTTCAAAAACGGCAACCGTGATGTGTACATTCACCCGTTGCATCGTATGCAATCCCTTTAGCAGAACTGCTGTTTCATTTCCTAAAAGAATTTCAAAGACCGTGGCGGCCTCCTTGGATGTATAACTGTCTGAATAACAATACTTTGGAACGGAAATATAGTGAACAGATCCATGAAATTTCAATAAAATAGATTTGACAATTTTAATTTGAGTTTAAGGTCAAAATACGAAATGCTACATCATACGATGGACACAGTTTATCGTGAAAGAAAGATCGTGATATGTCACTCCGAGGCCATCGCCCAGATCAGGCGGAGAAAAATGAGGCACCCTAACCTGAAATAATAAAACAAAATGAGATAACCTATCTTAAAATAAAGGTCCGTAATATAAAAATTAACTATAAATCTGTTTGTGGTGTTGGAAGTTATCGGGGCATTTGCTCGGGTAAATTTTACATAATCAGTTTCGTCGATTATTTAATCTACCCGAGTCCAATTGTAGTCACCCCATGATAGGCTAAACAAAATACACCATTAATTATTCTGAAATGATAGGACGGCGACTATGGTTTGACCACCGGTGGACGAACCTAAAACAGGTGGTGGCGGTTATGGCACGCTGATGATTGCCACCTCTGTTCCCATGAGACACTTGTCGCAATATTGACACTTATCGCCAACCCAATATACCGGCTTGCTTGCAGCCAATGATGTCATGCTCGTTTTAATAAGTAGGAAGCGTCTCGTGCTTCTTAGCCAACAAATGAAATGTCACCACAGGGCTACGTTACGTGCATATTGCGTCTCAATTATTATTTAGCGTTGCAACAGACAAGGCCCGGCTTTCGAATTCTTCTCAACAATGCAAAAACATAAAAAATATATAATAATATAAAACTGTCACGTAAAAACACATATACACAATATATGCTAATATATGACCTGCAAATGTCCTGCAATCTGATTGGCTGAAACCTGCCTTACAGACCTGATATTGCAAGTTTGATAAAGAAAATATTTCATAAAAAAACACGTGCTAATGTTAAACTTGCTTCCCGAAAACATATACAGGACAATAATTGTGGACGAGATGTTGTCCAGAGGGTATAATGGCGTCACGTTACCAAAATGTAAAATGGCGATAAACTATCCAGATTCCATCCTTGTTTTGAACGATGTATATGAACTAATATGTCAACAAACAAACTTAAAATATATCCAGTCATTCCATAAGATTTCAAACTACATGTAGTATGTAACTCTAAATGCCAAACCCGATAAAACGATTTTGATATGTTGTAAAATAATCTATGTGTACGTGTCTTTATTCGTGTATAAATGTTCATTGTTACTATAAGGGGTTCGGTTCTGGATGGGAAACACTTTAAGTTACTGCAAATACATTTTAACAGTATACTGTGTACATATATCAATGAAAGTTTGCTGCAGGTTTGGCATTACTTTACAAGAGCTTAGTGGGTAATTAGTGTTACTTTACTATATATTGTTGGGTAATACGTGTTACTTTATTACATATTGTTGGGTATTTAGAATAATTTCATTAGATATTGTTGGGTATTCAGTGTTACTTCATTAGATATTGTTGGGTATTAAGTGTTACTTCATTAGATATTGTTGGGTATTCAGTGCTACTTCATTAGATATTGTTGGGTATTAAGTGTTACTTCATTAGATATTGTTGGGTATTTAGTGTTACTTCATTAGATATTGTTGGGTATTCAGTTTTACTTCATTAGATATTATTGGGGGTTTTGTTACTTTATTAGATATTGTTGGGAATATAGAATAATTTCATTAGATATTGTTGGGTATTCAGTGTTACTTCATTAGATATTGTTGGGTATTTAGCGTTACTTCATTAGATATTGTTGGGTATTTAGCGTTACTTTATTAGATAATGGTGGATATTAAGCGTTACTTCGTTAGATATTGTTTGGTATTTAGCGTTTCTTTATTACATAATGTTGAGTATTTAGAATTATTTCATTAGATATTGTTGGGTATTTAGTGTTACTTCATTAGATATTGTTTTTGTATTTAGTGTTACTTTATTACAGATTGTTGGGTATTTAGTGTTACTTTATAACAGATTATTGGGTATTAAGGGTTACGTCATTAGACATTTTGTTATTGTATTTAGTGTTACTTTATTACAGATTGTTGGGTATTTAGTGTTACTTCACTAGAAATATCCGTGTTTTATACGATGTTCTCGATCGAAAGTATTGGTATCGTAGATCGGTCACGAGACTTTCGCAGCGCTGCGGCAGCGTATTCGGTGAAACCGGCATTTTTGGTGATAGAGGTGTTGATCATCATGGTCACAGGCATTACCAGTGACGAATAACCAGTGACGATGTTTTACCTATCGCTATGAACAGCATGGTTTTTGATAAAATTCCATTCTATGGGCGGATTGGTCGGGTCGAGTGGTATACACTCCGGCCTTCCACGCAGGCGGCCGGGGTTCGATCCCCGAAGTCGTCGTACGCATCGAATATTCAGAGAAAGTTTTTTTCTCCTGCCCATACAACTCCAACAACCCAGGTGGAGTATAACATGGCCTGGGTTTGATGTTGCGGTATGTGTGGTGTTGCATTCAAGTGTGGTGTCACCGTTGGAAGCACGGTCCCACTACAAGCAGAACACAATACATCTCCAGCACACACGCATGCATACACACGTAAGGAGATATCAGCCAGGTGGCATAGGACTAGTAGTTAGCGCCTGATAAGGCAACTCCTGCGAATTCCTCAAAATCGTATTGATTAATGTATATGCTAATTGTAATGATTGTATTAATTATATATCTATGTACTGTAAAGCGCGTTCGAGTAGCTTAGTTTAGCTACAGTTGTGGGAACGCACAACGTTACACGATGTGCGGTGTGCGCACGATGTGTGCACGGTGTGTGAACGGTGTGTGCACGATGGGCGAACGATAAAAAGCTGGACGATCATTGCTTGCGCACATCTGTGCGCACAATGGACGGACGCTGTGCGATAACAATCGTGGTTGGTGTAAATTGAGGAATGCCTTAACAATTTATACGGTTTTGTGTTTAAACATATAAACTTGATGTTTACGTATGTTTCTATATTCTAGCAACATCTATAAACTTATCCTTCTGTCTATACATTCTTATATTTAGAAATTGTGTTTTCTGTGTTTTTAAACAAACTTAATCGACACATGTAAAATTACAACACAATCCTTTATACAGGTAAAAATAACCACTTTGTACATGTACCTGGACCGTAGTTTTCTCCCAGCCTGGGGCACTTACGTAACTCGTCGGGTTAACAAACGTCGGGGTGTGAAAATCCAGGTGAAGGGTAGCTATAGGCAAACGAATGCAAATAACAAATAACAGATACTATTCATTACGGTCAAACGGTCAAACGGTATCGCATATCAGCTCTGTGTGTCAGGCACTGGTCAGGTAAAACTCCGGACACTCATAACATTGTTATTTACCTGTTCTGTTACCTTGGAGCCAAACCCATTCTTGACAGCCTAACGGTCGCTGTAATACTGTGTAACACGCATTGTGAAATTGTATAATCTGGATTATTGTGATGAGAAATTACAGATATATACACAGTGTACATTATCGTACACAAGCCTTTCGTATTTTTGTCATTCCGTAATTTTGATCTTCAAATGATACCAAATCGCACAGCTTTGAGGAGTGAATCGCACAGCGGGGCGAACGATTGCTAAATCGCACAGTTGTGGACGATGTGCGGACGGTGTGTGAACGATGTATGCACGGTGTGCGCACGTAGATAGGGCGCTATATCAAATGTTGTATATTATTATTATTATTATTATTATCATATATCAGTACATTGGTAAAATAAAACGTAACTCGAGACAGGTACTACCACGAGGCGACCAAATGGTGTGTTAAATTGTTGCATGTGAGAGGTCAGACTGAGAGAATATTAACTACACTTGTATATGTTTATTAGGCACATGTGTAAGATAATCCCCGTTCCACAACGCCCCAATCCCTCCCCACTTCCTTTATATCGGCTCCTGTTATATCTAACAGGTAAGTTTTACCTAGCCAATCAATCCCTCTGCCTCTAAATTAGCATAAGTTTTTACCATCGGCAAATACGAAGATATTGCGCAGTTTAGGAAAATGTGTCCGTCACACAAACACATTACTTAGATGATAATTCAAGGGTGTGTCACAGACCTATATAATGCCGTGGATGTATTATTTGAGTGACCTTGGAAATAAATGATGTAATGAAGTTTTTATTCGTGATGTATCTATGAACTGTAAAATAGCTTATGATCAATTAAGAATGACTAATAACCTTCACAAGGAGCTAAATGTACTTATAATAAACAAGTTGCCGATAATAAATTTTGAAATTGACAAGCTAGAAAGGGGTGTTTGGTGTACTAAAATGATCATTTTACTCCCTTGCTTAAGAGGCTTTGCTGGCTTTCTATCAATAAATCATCCTACTTTCAGAAAAGTTCTAAGATTTATTAAAATTTTCGAGATATTTGATGAGTCTGATATATAAAAAGAACAATATAAAATATATAAAATGTAAATCATTGAACCGTTTTGAGATTGATCATCTGGGGGAAATGTACAGAATGTAGTTTAATGCATAAGTTTGTCTATTACTGATGGCATTATTACAATTTACTATTGACTGCCTTTGTTAGCTTTTCTATGAAAAAACACCTTTAAATAATTTTGTAAAATAAATTGAACTATTTATAAATATTTGATCAATCTGATTAATAAGAACAGTAAATAACATGCTATATAATATAAATCATTTAAGGGTTTGGAAATTGACCATCCAGTACAATGTGTCGTTTAATGTATGAAGTTAAACAAATGGCTGCGTGGTAACCTTGTTGTTGGTATTATCGAAAACGGAATGAACACCGATCACCTTACACAAGGACACAAACAAAACACATCTTCAATAATTCGTTGTCTGTAATAAAAGTCGGTCCTTACGTTGTTTTATCGTTCGGAACACAACAATAAAAAATACATAAACAGTCCCGCGTAAACAGCATTGATCTTTTCAACAAGGACGAGTATTGTCCGCCGTCACTTGTGCTTCGGAACTCCTCCAATAATAATGACTCTCTGCAATCCAAATAGACTTACGTCTTGGATGCACTTCGGTAAATACATAGCGTCAGTTTCTCATCTCTTTAGTAAATACGGCTCTGCTCTACCTGATGAATTTGTAATATAATAAATTGCTATCTGAAGCCTGTGATAAATCATAATTGAGACAGCTTCATGAACGTAGCACAGATGCCTCTTACATGTCTCTAATCATTCTATGTAGTGCATTGCTATCCTTATGTGTAAGGCAGGGTTCGATCATCGGGCCAGTCAGAGAATGTATGGTTATATACGTCACTGAACTAATCTAGCAGGATATTTCGCCATATGTCATTGACCTTCTCAGGTACCAAGTGGAACGCCAAATGTTAATGCATTACTTGTTTGTTATCATTCTGATTGGCTGAATACATATGCAGAATATATGTTTCTCTTATTATAAACGTTGCAGATGTACGTTGCTGTATGATCAGACACGTGACGTTATGTTATTATCACCTCTCTGTTGTTTATGCATTGAAATCAAACAATAATGGATCTCTAACTAACAAATTAGCGGGGAAGTTCGGATTTGTTTTCATTGCTGATAAAACGTTATGACAGTTTCCGATTCTTTGATCACCTGGCAGGTCGACACTGGTATGTGGCTATATAATGTGTGCCATCACTTTGACATAATGTCTGTTTGACGGCGGGACACAGGTTTATCACCTCCACCCCATCATCCAGGTAATGTTACCCCATCACCTGGTAAACAGCCAGCTCGTTACCTTTGATGTCAACGACTTCTGTGATTGATCGCCCACATCAGTTGCCGAGTCTTTACAGTTCAAATTGCCGTTAGTCAGCTGATGTCGGGAGTTCCGGCCAGTTACGTCCTACCCGACAAATACACCAGTGTGTAATTATATAATGACATTATCTCTGGAAATACCATTTAGGTACCTTCTGTTAAACAAGGAAGGCATGCCCATGTGTCACGTTTCGAATTAGCAATTGACCTTGTATACATTACGGAATTAGATTACATTGTTATCTATGTCCGTGTTTGTAGTATTTTCCGTTTTATTGGTAGAACCGTGAAAGGTCTGAAGGGACGTTTGTACATCCATAAGTGTAATCACGGAATAAGATTACTCATGTCACGTCAACTAAAGTATCAAAGTCCAGATGTTGACCGGTTTTAGTTTTAGATCTCTTTATCAATATACTCAGTACAGATGTTCAAAACATATTTGTTTTTAGAAAATTTCTTCAATAATTTGGTGTTATTTATCAAACATTGAATGAAATGACACAAACGTGTCTTCGCGAATACTTACCAAATGAAATAATAGTCATTTAGAAAACAGTTTAATCGTGAAAGAAATATCGGAAGGAATCCTCCGAGTTAGATCTGGTTACCACTAGCAACGGTGCGTTATTTCGATGTTGATGACACCGCTAACAAATAGATTGTCTTCGGAAATCGTTTTACATATATAATAAGGAAGGTACGTACATATGTAAAAACGTAAAAACTGTAATAATATGCTTTATTACATGTTTATTATGCTCGTTTGTAAACCTGTTTATACAAGCTTTCAATATATTGTAAGTTATATAACAATGATAAACATACTGTAGTTATATAGTAGGTTATCATTCTGCATAACGTGTTATATAAAAGGTAAGTTATATAACGATGAAATAAATACTGTAGTTATATAGAAGGTTATCATTCTGCATAACGTGTTATATGCAAGGTAAGTTATATGACTATGATATAAATACTGTAGTTATATAGTAGGTTATCATTCTGCATAACTTGTTTTATAAAAGGTAGGTTATATAACGATGATATAAATACTGTAGTTATGTAGTAGGTTATCATTCGTCATAACGTGTTATATAAAAGGTAGGTTATATAACGATGATATAAATACTGTAGTTATATAGTAGGTTATCATTCTGCATAACGTGTTATATAAAAGGTAAGTTATATGCAGATGATAACAATAATAATAATAATAATATACAACATTTATATAGCGCCCTATATAATTTGTAAAATTACTCTAAGGCGCTTTACAACATGTGGATAATAGTAATGGTTATAATTGTGAAAACAAACAACAAAGGCTTTCAATCACTTTCATACATTTAACAAGCAATGTGCACATAATTGAACAAATAAAAGGGTGGTATTTTCATGGCGTCATTACAAAGATTCTAAAATGCAGACGTTAAGAGGTGAGTTTGTATGTCCCTCTTGAACTTGCCCAGGGTATTTGACTTCCTAATAGGAGATGGTTAGCTATTCCACAACGTAGCCGAAACCCTCCCCAAGCATCTGTTTCCGTAGGTCACAGTACGAGATTTTGGGACACACAACAAAGATTCTGACTCCGACCGCAGTGATCTTGACGGCTGATACAGGGTAACAAGCTCCTGTAGGTACTGAGGAGCTGTTCTATTCAGTGCCGTGTATGTGTATACCAGAATTTTGTACTGCGACCTGTATCGTACTGGTAACCAGTGCAACAAATAAAGCGCAGGTGTGATGTGCTCTCTCTTTCGAGTACGAGTAACTAGCCGTGCTGCAGTGTTCCGGACCCTCTGCAGACGACTAGTTAGTTTGTCAGATATACCACAGAGCAGGGCGTTACCATAATCAAACCGAGAGGTAACAAGTGAATGCACCAAAATCTTGCATGCATCTGCAGTTAGAAACTGCCGAATACAGCCGATGTTCCTGATCTAATATATCTGATATGATATACACACTGTAGTTACATAGTAGGTTATCATTCTGCATAACGTGTTATATAAAAGGTAAGTTATATGACGATGATATAAATACTGTAGTTATATAGTAGGTTATCATTCGTCATAACGTGTTATATAAAAGGTAAGTTATATGACAATAATATAAATACTGTAGTTATATAGTAGGTTATCATTCGTCATAACGCGTTATATAAAAGGTTGGTTATATAAAGATGATATACATACTGTAGTTATATAGTAGCTTATCATTCGTCATAACGTGTTATATAAAAGGTAGGTTATATAAAGATGATATAGATACTGTAGTTATATAGTAGGTTATCATTCGTCATAACGTGTTATATAAAAGGTTGGTTATATAAAGATGATATAGATACTGTAGTTATATAGTAGGTTATCATTCGTCATAACGTGTTATATAAAAGGTAGGTTATATAAAGATGATATAGATACTGTAGCTATATAGTAGGTTATCATTCTGCATAACATGTTATATAAACAGTAAGCTATATGACGGTTATACACATGACGTAGTTATATGGTAGGTCATATGACGGTTATACATTATTTTTGTTACAACTGTATATAAAGTAAGTTATATGACGGTTAACACATTCTGTAGTTATATGGTAGGTTATATGACGTGTTATATATAAAGTAAGTTATATGACGGTTATACATGTACACATGACGTAGTTAAATGGTAGGTTATATGACGTGTTATATAAAAAGTAAGTTATAAGACGGTTAACACATTCTGTAGTTATATGGTTGGTTATATGACGTGTTATGTATAAAGTAAGTTATATGACGGATATACACATTATTGTGGTTATATGACGGTTACACATGACGTAGTTATATGGTAGGTTATATAACGGTTATATATAAAGTAAGTTATATGACGGCTATACACATTCTGTAGTTAAATGGTTGGTTATATGACGTGTTATATATAAAGTAAGTTATATAACGGCTATACACATTCTGTAGTTAAATGGTAGGTTATATGACGTGTTATATATAAAGTAAGATGTATGACGGATATACACATTATTGTGGTTATATGACGGTTATACATGTACACATGACGTAGTCATATGGTAGGTTATACAACGGTTATACATTAATGTAGTTACATAGTAGGGTATATAACGGTTATACATTACTGTAGTTATATAGTAGGTTATATAACGGTTCTACATTACTATAGTTATATGGTAGGTTATATAACGGTTATACATTACTGTAGTTACATAGTAGGTTATATAACGGTTATACATTATTGCAGTTATATGGTAGGTTATATAAAGGTTATACATTACTGTAGTTATATAGTAGGTTATATAACGGTTATACATTACTGTAGTTACATAGTAGGTTATATAACGGTTATACAGTATTGTAGTTATATAGTAGGTTATATAACGGTTATACATTATTGTGGTTATATGGTAGGTTATATAACGGTTATACATAACTGTAGTTACTAGTTACATAGTAGGTTATATAACGGTTATACATTACTGTAATTATATGGTAGGTTATATAGCGGTTATACATTACTGTAGTTACATAGTAGGTTATATAACGGTTATACATTACTGTAGTTATATGGTAGGTTATATAACGGTTATACAGTACTGTAGTTATATGGTAGGTTATATAACGGTTATACATTACTGTAGTTATATAGTAGGTTATATAACGGTTATACATTACTGTAGTTATATGGTAGGTTATATAACGGTTATACATTACTGTAGTTATATGGTAGGTTATATAACGGTTATACATTACTGTAGTTATATAGTAGGTTATATAACGGTTATACATTACTGTAGTTATATAGTAGGTTATATAACGGTTATACATTACTGTAGTTATATGGTAGGTTATATAACGGTTATACATTACTGTAGTTATATGGTAGGTTATATAACGGTTATACATTACTGTAGTTATATGGTAGGTTATATAACGGTTATACATTACTGTAGTTATATGGTAGGTTATATAACGGTTATACATTACTGTAGTTATATGGTAGGTTATATAACGGTTATACATTACTGTAGTTATATGGTAGGTTATATAACGGTTATACATTACTGTAGTTATATGGTAGGTTATATAACGGTTATACATTACTGTAGTTATATGGTAGGTTATATAACGGTTATACATTACTGTAGTTATATAGTAGGTTATATAACGGTTATACATTACTGTAGTTATATGGTAGGTTATATAACGGTTATACATTATTGTGGTTATATGGTAGGTTATATAACGGTTATACATTACTGTATTTATATGGTAGGTTATACTACGGTTATACATTACTGTAGTTATATAGTAGGTTATATAACGGTTATACATTACTGTAGTTATATGGTAGGTTATATAACGGTTATACATTACTGTAGTTATATGGTAGGTTATGACGTTTATATATTACTGTAGTTATATGGTAGTTTATATGAAAGTTATACAATACTGTAGTTATATGATAGGTTCCAGAACTGTTATACAATACTGTAGTTATATTATAGGTTATATGACGGTTATACAATACTGTAGTTTTATCACACACCTGTTGAATCTTGTTATAGTAATACAAGCCATTTCAGACCATGACATACAACGTTCTGTATTGCACATGTGCAATACCGAATGTTGTATTTACCTAATAGCCGTAACTTCTTTTTATGGGAATTCCCTTGTCATGGGAACTGAAAAGTTCCCGGTATTTGCAAAAACTATCAAAGTTAATAAAATCTTTGTATCGATCTCTACCAAATATGGGAGGCATGTGAGAAAAGCAAGACCACACACTTGTGTTTTGCTAACGAATTAGAAAGCACTCATTTATTGCGCGGACGTATATATTCACTCGTGCGTTCCGCGCACTCGTGAATATATTCGTCCGAGCAATACACTCGTGCTTTCTGATTCGTTAGAAGTGTGTGGTCTTGCATATACATAATAGGTTCCAGGACGGTTATACAATACTGTAGTAATATAATAGGTTCAAGGACTGTTATACAATACTGTAGTTATATAATAGGTTATACGACGGTTATATAATACTGTAGTAATATAATAGGTTCCAGGACTGTTATACAATACTGTAGTTATATAATAGGTTATACGACGGTTATACAATACTGTAGTAATATAATAGGTTCTAGGACAGTTATACAATACTGTAGTTATATGGTAGATTATATGACGGTTATACATTATTTCAGTTATATAATAGGTTATATGACGGTTATACATTACTGTAATTATAATAATAATAAACTTTATTTCTTTTACAAAAATTATGAAACACATTATTTCAACTTATATTAATCAATCTTGTTGGCCCGGATGTAAGCGCGCGGGGGTCTATAAGTACTGGAGGAAACCGGAGTACCAGGAAAAACCCACGTGGTCGCCTTGATGCGCGACAAGTGCGCAATCCACTGCGCCACCCGACCAATCACACTGTAGTTATATGGTAGGTTATATGACTGTTTTACAATACTGTAGTTATATGACAGGTTCTAGGACTGTTTTACAATACTGTAGTTATATGATAGGTTCTAGGACTGTTTTACAATACTGTAGTTATATGATAGGTTTTAAAACGGTCTAAACTGACAATGACAGCCGATCCACAATAAAAAAAAAAGGGCTTATTGTTAAGATGTAGATCCGGTTGAGATTTTTGAATAATTGATGGTATAAACAATATCGTGTTAGTTCATTTTACATCGCTTTTAAATAACGGCTATGCAATAACATATTGATACAAAAGATAATGGTTCCAATTTACCAGGATTACTGTAAAAATTGTGCCATTACATCCTCCACTCCCACAGAACGGTCGCTAGGCGTCCTTATCGTTATGATCAACTCATATCAATTTCAAGGATGATGTAAACCATTATAATTAATCATGATATGACTTTGATAATAGTGCTTCATAGTGAGCATTGCGCACGTGACCACGAGGTGACGGCATGTTCGACAGAAGCATTCAAGGACAGCCCTGGCTGTCTCCACTTTTCCATGTTCAGTTTACCGGGAAATATTTGTTACTTAATTCAATCGAACATTTTACTCTGAGAAAAGATGAGAAATGGCTCTCTCATGGTCGTCCAATTTGCATTTAGATAGTTATAAACACGTGTTATGTCAAAGCTAATATAAATTGATGTTCTAAATGTTCCCAAACGCTGATAAATACAAAGTCCTCGCACACTTCCGTTTACCGTACAGTTTCTGGACCGATCGCATACTTCTTTAATATTACTTTTCCGCAATCTGTCATGCAAACGTTTCCTTATGTAAATCCCCACGCCTTATCAGGATAGTTCGCCATTTTATTGATATGAATAGCGATGACGTTATAAACTCAATATAACATTGAGTTGATTATTACATTTTTTATTAGTGAATTATTGGAAATTATCATTTAAAAATATTTGTTTCTTCACTGCACTGAGGAAAAGCGAATCGTGTCGTATCTTCACCAGTGAAGCTATGACTTTTGGTATTGACCAATCAGAACGGTACTTTTTATTCACTGCATTCAATGTTGCGGATTTTAGTTCCAGATGCTAATGAAGCGACGCTAGAAGTGTTTGGTTCGTACATCATTGTTATATACACTGTACGGTAAACTGATATGTACGTTATTTTTGTCAGGACAGTTTACCAGGTGATGGCAGCAAATGAGTCAAATAGTACGTTACTTATTATAACTTTTATGATACAGCAAACTGTTGGTCGTTTAACTTTGAAAAATGCAATAAATAAAAAAAAACCTTCGGCTGCTGTAACTACCCTTCAACTATTTCACTAGTGTTACAATCATTTAGCTGGTGTTTCAATCCTACAGCTATTTTATTAGAGTTACTATCCTACAACAATTTTACTAGATTTACTATCATAGAGCTATTTTACTAGTGTTACTATCCTACAGCTATTTTACTAGTGTTACTATGCTACAGCTATTTTACTATTCTACATATATTTTACTAGTGTTACTATCCTACTGCTATTTTTCCAGAGTTCCTATCCTCCAGATATTTTACTAGAGTTACTATCCTACAGCTATTTTACCAGAGTTACTTTCCTACAGCTATTTTACTAGTGTTACTATGCTACAGCTATTTTACTATTCTACATATATTTTACTAGTGTTACTATCCTACTGCTAATTTATTAGAGTTACTATCCGACAAATATTCTACTAGTGTTACTATCCTACAACTATTTTACTAGTGTTACTATTATACAGCTATTTTACTAGTGTTACTATGCTACAGCTATTTTACTATTCTACATATATTTTACTAGTGTTACTATCCTACTGCTATTTTTCCAGAGTTCCTATCCTCCAGATATTTTACTAGAGTTACTATCCTACAGCTATTTTACTAGTGTTACTATCCTACTGCTAATTTATTAGAGTTACTATCCTCCAAATATTTTACTAGTGTTACTATCCTACAACTATTTTACTAGAGTTACTATCCTACAACTTTTTTACTAGATTTACTATCTTACAGCAATTTTACTAGTTTTTATTATCCTTCACCATTTAACTCATGTTACGATCATTAGCCGGTCTTACTGACCTAAAGCGTTTCTACTAGTGTTACAATCCTTCAGTTGGTGTTTCAATCCTACAGCTATTTTACTAAAGTTACTATCCTACAACAATTTTACTAGATTTACTATCATACAGCTATTTTACTAGTGTTACTATCCTACAGCTATTTTACTAGAATTACTATCCTACAGATATTTTACTAGAGTTACTATCCTACAGCCATTTTACTAGTGTTACTATCCTACAGCTATTTTACTAGTGTTGCTATCCTACAGCTATTTTACCAGAGTTACTATCCTACAGATATTTTACTAGAGTTACTATCCTACAGATATTTTACTAGAGTTACTATCCTACAGCTATTTTACCAGAGTTACTTTCCTACAGCTATTTTACTAGTGTTACTATCCTACAGCTGTTTTACCAGAGTTACTATCCTACAGCTATTTTACTAAAGTTACTATCCTAGAGTTACTATCCTACAATTATTTTAATAGAGTTATTATCCTACAGATATTTTACTAGAGTTACTATCCTACAACTATTTTACTAGTGTTACTATTATACAGCTATTTTACTAGTGTTACTATCCTACAGCTATTTAACTAGAGTTACTATCCTACAGCTATTTTACTAGTGTTACTATCCTAAAACTATTTTACTAGTGTAACTTTCCTACAGATAGTTTTCTAAAGTTACTATCCTACTGCTATTTTACTAGTATTTCTATCCTACAGCTATTTTACTAAAGTAACTATCCTACAGGTATTTTACTAGTGTTAATATCCTTCAGCTACTTTACTAAAGTAACTATCCCACAGGTATTTTACTAGTGTTACTATCCTACTGCTAATTTATTAGAGTTACTATCCGACAAATATTTTACTAGTGTTACTATCCTACAACTATTTTACTAGAGTTACTATCCTACAACTTTTTTACTAGATTTACTATCTTACAGCAATTTTACTAGTTTTTATTATCCTTCACCATTTAACTCATGTTACGATCATTAGCTGGTCTTACTGACCTAAAGCGTTTCTACTAGTGTTACAATCCTTCAGGTGGTGTTACTATCATACAGCTATTTTACTAGTGTTACTATCCTACAGCGATTTTACTAGTGTTACTATCCTACAGCTATTTTACTAGTGTTACTATGCTACAGCTATTTTACTATTCTACATATATTTTACTAGTGTTACTATCCTACAACTATTTTACTAAAGTTACTATCCTATAACTATTTTACCAGTGTTACTATCCTACAGCTATTTTACTAGAGTTACTATCCTACAGCTATTTTATTAGTGTTACTATCCTACAGATATTTTACAAGAGTTACTATCCTACAGCTAATTTACTAGTGTTACTATCCTACCGCTATTTTACTAGTGTTACTATCCTACAGCTATTTCACCAGAGTTACTATCCTACAGATATTTTACTAGAGTTACTATCCTACAGCTATTTTACTAGAGTTACTATCCTACAGCTATTTTACTAGAGTTACTATCCTACAGCTATTTTACCAGAGTTACTATCCTACAGCTATTTTACAAGAGTTACTATCCTACAACTATTTTACTAAAGTTACTATCCTATAACTATTTTACTAGTGTTACTATCTTACAGCTAGTTTACTAGAGTTACTATCCTACAGATATTTTACAAGAGTTACTATCCTACAGCTATCTTACCAGAGTTACTATCCTACAGATATCTTACAAGAGTTACTATCCTACAACTATTTTACTAAAGTTACTATCCTATAACTATTTCACTAGTGTTACTATCTTACAGCTAGTTTACTATAGTTACTATCCTACAGATATTTTACTAGAGTTACTATCCTACGCCTATTTTACCAGAGTTACTATTTTACTAAAGTTACTTTCCTAGAATTACTATCCTACACATATTTTAATAGAGTTACTATCCTACAGCTATTCTACAAGAGTTACTATCCTACAGCTATTTTACCAGAGTTACTATCCTACAGATATTTTACTAGTGTTACTTTCCTACAGCTATTTTACTAGAGTTACTTTCCTACAGCTATTTTACTAGTGTTACTATCCTACGCCTATTTTACCAGAGTTACTATTTTACTAAAGTTACTTTCCTAGAATTACTATCCTACACATATTTTAATAGAGTTACTATCCTACAGCTATTTTACTAGAGTTACTATCCTACAGCTATTTTACTAGTGTTACTATCCTACAGCTATTTTACTAGTGTAACTTTCCAACAGGTAGTTTTTAAAGTTACTATCCTACTGCTATTTTACTAGTATTACTATCCTACAGCTATTTTACTAAAGTAACTATCCTACAGGTATTTTACTAGTGTTAATATCCTTCAGCTATTTCATTAAAGTTACTATCCTACAACTATTTTACTAGAGTTACTATCCTAAAACTTTTTATTCTTGATTTACTATCTTACAGCAATTTTACTAGTTTTTATTATCCTTCACCAATTTTACTAGTGTTACTATCCTACAGCTATTTTACTAGAGTTACTATCCTACAGCTATTTTACTAGTGTTACCATCCTACAACGATTTTACTAGTGTTACTATCCTACAGCTATTTTACTAGTGTTACTATCCTACAGCGATTTTACTAGTGTTACTATCCTACAGCTATTTTACTAATGTTACTATCCTACAGCTATTTTACTATTCTACATATAATTTACTAGTGTTACTATCATACAACTATTTTACTAAAGTTACTATCCTATAACTATTTTACTAGTGTTACTATCCTACAGCTATTTTACTAGAGTTACTATCCTACAGCTATTTTACTAGTGTTACTATCCTACAGCTATTTTACTAGTGTTACTATCCTACAGCTATTTTACTAGTCTACATATATTTTACGAGTGTTACTATCCTACAGCTATTTTATTAGTGTTACTATCCTACAGCAATTTTACTAGAGTTACTATCCTACAGATATTTTACTAGAGTTACTATCCTACAGCTATTTTACTAGAGTTACTATCCTACAGCTTTTTTACCAGAGTTACTTTCCTACAGCTATTTTACTAGTGTTACTATCCTACAGCTATTTTACCAGAGTTACTATCCTACAGCTATTTTACTAAAGTTACTTTCATAGAGTTACTATCCTACAAATATTTTAATAGAGTTACTATCCTACAGATATTTTACTAGAGTTACTATCCTACAACTATTTTACTAGTGTTACTATTATACAGCTATTTTACTAGCGTTACTATCCTACAGCTATTTTACTAGAGTTACTATCCTACAGCTATATTACTAGTGTTACTATCCTACAACTATTTTACTAGTGTAACTTTCCAACAGGTAGTTTTCTAAAGTTACTATCCTACTGCTATTTTACTAGTATTACTATCCTACAACTATTTTACCAAAGTAACTATCCTACAGGTGTTTTACTAGTGTTAATATCCTTCAGCTATTTTATTAAAGTTACTATCCTTCAGGTATTTTACTAGTGTTATTATCTTACTGCTAATTTCTTAGAGTTACTATCCTACATATATTTTACTAAAGTTACTATCCTAAAACTATTTTACTAGAGTTACTATCCTACAACTTTTTTTCCTAGATTTACTATCTTACAGCAATTTTACTAGTTTTTATTATCCTTCACCATTTAACTCATGTTACGATCATTAGCCGGTGTTACTGACCTAAAGCGTTTCTATTAGTGTTACAATCCTTCAGGTGGTGTTACTATCATACAGCTATTTTACTAGTGTTACTATCCAACAGCGATTTTACTAGTGTTACTATCCTTCTGCTATTTTACTAGTGTTACTATCCTACAGCTATTTTACTATTCTACAAATATTTTACTAGTGTTACTATCCTACAACTATTTTACTAAAGTTACTATCCTATAACTATTTTACTAGTGTTACTATCCTACAGCTAGTTTACTAGTGCTACTATCCTACAGCTATTTCACTGGTGTTACTATCCTACAGCTATTTTACCAGAGTTACTATCCTACAGATATTTTACTAGAGTTACTATCCTACAGATATTTTACTAGAGTTACTATCCTACAGCTATTTTACTAGAGTTACTATCCTACAGCTATTTTACTAGTGTTACTATCCTACAGCTATTTTACTAGAGTTACTATCCTACAGATATTTTACTAGTGTTACTATCCTACAGCTATTTTACTAGTGTTACTATCCTACAGCTATTTTACTAGTGTTACTATCCTATAGCTATTTTACTAGCGTTACTATCCTACAACTATTTTACTAAAGTTACTATCCTATAATTATTTTACTAGCGTTACTATCCTACAACTATTTTACTAGAGTTACTATCCTACAGCTATTTTACTAGTGTTACTATCCTACAGCTATTTTACTAGTGTTACTATCCTATAGCTATTTTACTAGCGTTACTATCCTACAACTATTTTACTAAAGTTACTATCCTATAATTATTTTACTAGCGTTACTATCCTACAACTATTTTACTAGAGTTATTATCCTACAGCTATTTTACTAGTGTTACTATCCTACAGCTATTTTACTAGTGTTACTCTCCTACAGCTATTTTAGTAGTGTTTCAATCCTTCAGGTGGTCTTACTCTCCTACAGCTATTTTACTAGTGTTACAATCCTTCAGGTGGTGTTACTATCCTACAGGTATTGTACTCATTGTAAAATCCTTTAGTTGTGGTTATTAACCTTCAATTTTTTTCTACTAGTGATACAATCCTTCAGGTGGTGTTACTATCCTACAGTTATTTTACTAGTGCTACAATCCTCCAGGTGGTGTTACTATCCTACAGTTATTTAACTAGTGTTACAATCCTTCAGGTGGTGTTACTATCCTACAGTTATGTTACTAGTATTACAATCCTTCAGGTGGTGTTTACCATCCTACAGCTATTTTACTAATTGTACAATCCTTCAGGTGGTGTTACTATCCTACATTTATTTTTCTAGTTTTACAATCCATCGGCTTGTATTACTATCCTACAGCTATTTTTCTTAGTGTTACAATCTTTCAACTAATGCTACTTTCTACTGCTACTTTACTAATATTAAAATCCTTAGCTGGTGTTGCTATCCTACAGCTATTTTACTTATGATAACATCCTTAGCTGGTGTTACTATCCTACAGCTATTTTGCTAATGTTAAAATATTTAGCTTGTGTTACTATTTTTCAGCTATTTTACTAATGTTAAAATCCTTAGCTGGTGTTACTATGCTACAGCTATTTTACTAATGTTTAAATATTAAGTTTGTGTTACTATTTTACAGCTATTTTACTTATGTTAAAATCTTTAGCTTGTGTTAATATCCTAAAGCTATTTTACTAGCTTCACAATCTTTAGCTGGTGTTACTATCCTACAGCTATTTTACTAGTTTTACAATCTTTAGCTGGTGTTACTATCCTACACCTATTTCACTAATGTTACAATCCTTCAGGAAGTGTTATTACATGTATTCTTCAACTATTCTACTAGTGTTACAATCCTTCAACTTGTTTTACAATCCTGCAGCTGTTTTACTAGTGTTACTATTCAACAGGTGGTGTTACATACTATCCTACATTTACTGTACTAATGATAACATCCTTAGCTGGTGTTGCAATCCTAAAGCTATTTTACTTATGATAACATCCTTAGCTGGTGTTACTATCCTACAGCTATTTAACTAATGTTACAATCATAAGCTGGTGTTACTAACCTACAGCTATTTTACTAATGTTACAATCATAAGCTGGGGTTACTAACCTACAGCTATTTAACTAATGTTACAATCATAAGCTGTTGTTACTAACCTACAGCTATTTAACTAATGTTACAATGTTTCAGGTGGTGTTACTATCCTACAGTTATTGTTCTAATGTTAAAATCTTTAGCTGGTGTTACTATCCTACAGCTATTTTACTAGAGTTACTATCCTACAGCTATTTTACTAGAGTTACTATCCTACAGCTATTTTACTAGAGTTACTATCCTACAGCTATTTTACTAGTGTTACTATCATACAGCTATTTTACTGGTGTTACTATCCTACAACGATTTTACTAGTGTTACTATCCTACAGCTATTTTACTATTCTACATATATTTTACTAGTGTTACTATCCTACAACTATTTTACTAAAGTTACTATCCTACAGATATTTTTCTAGAGTTACTATCCTACAACTATTTTATTAAAGTTACTATCCTACAACTATTTTACTAGAGTTACTATCCTATAGCTATTTTACTAAAGTTACTATCCTACAACTATTTTACTAGAGTTACTATCCTACAACTTTTTTAATGGTTGTTATTATCCTTCACCATTTAAATCATGTTATGATCATTAGCCGGTGTTAGTGACCTAAAGCGTTTCTACTAGTGTTACAACCCTTCAGGTGATGTTACTATCATACCGCTATTTTACTAGTGTTACTATCCTACAGCGATTTTACTAGTGTTACTTTCCTACAGCTATTTTACTATTCTACATATATTTTACTAGTGTAACTATCCTACAACTATTTTACTAAAGTTACTAGCGTAGAACTATTTTACTAGAGTTACTATCCTACAGCTATTTTACTAGTGTTACTATCCTACAACTATTTTACTAAAGTTACTATCCTATAATTTTTTTACTAGCGTTACTATCCTACAACTATTTTACTAGAGTTACTATCCTACAACTTTTTTAATAGTTGTTATTATCTTTCACCATTTAACTCATGTTATGATCATTAGCCGGTGTTACTGACCTAAAGCGTTTCTACTAGTGTTACAACCCTTCAGGTGATGTTACTATCATACAGCTATTTTACTAGTGTTACTATCCTACAGCTATTTTACTAGTGTTACTATCCTACAGCGATTTTACTAGTTTGTATTATCCTTCACCATTTAACTCATGTTACGATCATTAGCCGGTGTTACTGACCTAAAGCGTTTCTACTAGTGTTACATTCCTTCAGGTGGTGTTACTATCATACAGCTATTTTACTAGTGTTACTATTCTACAGCTATGTTACTAGTGTTACTATCCTACAGCGATTTTACAAGTGTTACTATCCTACAGCTATTTTACTATTCTATATATATTTTACTAGTGTTACTATTCTACAGCTATGTTACTAGTGTTACTATCCTACAGCGATTTTACAAGTGTTACTATCCTACAGCTATTTTACTAGTGTTACTATCCTACGGCTATTTTACTAGTGTTACTATCCTACAACTATTTTACTAGAGTTACTGTCCTACAGATATTTTACTAGTGTTACTATCCTACAGATATTTTACTAGTGTTACTATCCTATAGCTTTTTTAGTAAAGTTACTATCCTACAACTATTTTACTAGAGTTATTATCCTACAGCTATTTTACTAGTGTTACTATCCTATAGCTATTTTACTAGCGTTACTATCCTACAACTATTTTACTAAAGTTACTATCCTATAATTATTTTACTAGCGTTACTATCCTACAACTATTTTACTAGAGTTATTATCCTACAGCTATTTTACTAGTGTTACTATCCTACAGCTATTTTACTAGTGTTACTCTCCTACAGCTATTTTAGTAGTGTTTCAATCCTTCAGGTGGTCTTACTCTCCTACAGCTATTTTACTAGTGTTACAATCCTTCAGGTGGTGTTACTATCCTACAGGTATTGTACTCATTGTAAAATCCTTTAGTTGTGGTTATTAACCTTCAATTTTTTTCTACTAGTGATACAATCCTTCCGGTGGTGTTACTATCCTACAGTTATTTTACTAGTGCTACAATCCTCCGGGTGGTGTTACTATCCTACATTTATTTATTAAAGTTACTATCCTACAACTATTTTACTAGTGTTACTATCCTACAACTATTTTACTAAAGTTACTATCCTAGAGTTACTATCCTACAACTATTTTACTAAAGTTACTATCCTAGAGTTACTATCCTACAGATATTTTACTAGAGTTACTATCCTATAGCTATTTTACTAAAGTTACTATCCTACAGATATTTTACTAGAGTTACTATCCTATAGCTATTTTACTAAAGTTACTATCCTAGAGTTACTATCCTACAACTATTTTACTAAAGTTACTATCCTACAGATATTTTACTAGAGTTACTATCCTATAGCTATTTTACTAAAGTTACTATCCTAGAGTTACTATCCTACAGCGATTTTACTAGTGTTACTATCCTACAGCTAATTTATTAAAGTTACTATCCTACAACTATTTTACTAAAGTTACTATCCTAGAGTTACTATCCTACAGATATTTTACTAGAGTTACTATCCTATAGCTATTTTACTAAAGTTACTATCCTAGAGTTACTATCCTACAACTATTTTACTAAAGTTACTATCCTAGAGTTACTATCCTACAGCTATTTTACTTATGTTAAAATCTTTAGCTTGTGTTAATATCCTAAAGCTATTTTACTAGTTTTACAATCTTTACCTGGTGTTACTATCCTACACCTATTTCACTAATGTTACAATCCTTCAGGAAGTGTTATTACATGTATTCTTCAACTATTCTACTAGTGTTACAATCCTTCAAGTTGTTTTACAATCCTGCAGCTGTTTTACTAGTGTTACTATTCAACAGGTGGTGTTACATACTATCCTACATTTACTGTACTAATGATAACATCCTTAGCTGGTGTTACTATCCTACAGCTATTTAACTAATGTTGCAATCATAAGCTGGTGTTACTAACCTACAGCTATTTAACTAATGTTACAATGTTTCAGGTGGTGTTACTAACCTACAGCTATTTAACTAATGTTACAATCATAAGCTGGTGTTACTAACCTACAGCTATTTAACTAATGTTACAATCATAAGCTGGTGTTACTTACCTACAGCTATTTAGCTAATGTTACAATGTTTCAGGTAGTGTTACTATCCTACAGTTATTGTTCTAATGTTAAAATCTTTAGCTGGTGTTACTATCCTACAGTTATTTAACTAATGTTACAATCATAAGCTGGTGTTACTAACCTAAAGCTTTTCTACTTGTTTTACAATCCTTCAGGTGGTGTTACTATCCTACAGCTATTTCACTAATGTTACAATCTTTCAGGTGGTGTTACTATCCTCCAGCTATTTTACTAGTTTTACAATATTTAGCTGGTGTTACTTTCCTACAGCTATTTCACTAATGTTATAATGTTTCAGGTGGTGTTACTATCCTACATCTATTGTACTCATTGTAAAATCCTTTAGTTGTGGTTATTAACCTTCAACTTTTTTCTACTAGTGATACAATCCTTCAGGTGGTGTTACTATATATCCTACAGTTATTTTACTAGTGCTACAATCCTCCAGGTGGTGTTACTTCCCTACAGTTATTTAACTAGTGTTAAAATCCTTCAGGTGGTGTTACTATCCTACAGTTATTTTACTAGTATTACAATCCTTCAGGTGGTGTTTACCATCCTACAGCTATTTTACTAATTGTACAATCCTTCAGGTGGTGTTACTATCCTACATTTATTTTTCTAGTTTTACAATCCATCGGCTTGTATTACTATCCTACAGCTATTGTTCTTAGTGTTACAATCTTTCAACTAATGCTACTTTTTACTGCTACTCTACTAATATTAAAATCCTTAGCTGGTGTTACTATCCTACAGCTATTTTGCTAATGTTAAAATATTTAGCTTGTGTTACTATTTTTCAGCTATTTTACTAATGTTAAAATCCTTAGCTGGTGTTACTATGCTACAGCTATTTTACTAATGTTTAAATATTAAGTTTGTGTTACCATTTTACAGCTATTTTACTAGCTTCACAATCTTTAGCTGGTGTCACTCTCCTACACCTATTTCACTAATGTTACAATCCTTCATGAAGTGTTATTACATGTATCCTTCAACTATTCTACTAGTGTTACAATCCTTCAACTTGTTTTACAATCCTGCAGCTGTTTTACAAGTGTTACTATTCAACAGGTGGTGTTACATACTATCCTACATTTACTGTACTAATGATAACATCCTTAGCTGGTGTTGCTATCCTAAAGCTATTTTACTTGTGATAACATCCTTAGCTGGTGTTACTATCCTACAGCTATTTAACTAATGTTACAATCATAAGCTGGTGTTACTAACCTACAGCTATTTAACTAATGTTACAATGTTTCAGGTGGTGTTACTATCCTACAGTTATTGTTTTAATGTTAAAATCTTTAGCTGGTGTTACTATCCTACAGCTATTTAACTAATGTTACAATCATAAGCTGGTGTTACTAACCTTAAGCTTTTCTACTTGTTTTACAATCCTTCAGGTGGTGTTACTATCCTACAGCTATTTCACTAATGTTACAATCCTTCAGGTGGTGTTACTATCCTCCAGCTATTTTACTAGTTTTACAATATTTAGCTGGTGTTACTTTCCTACAGCTATTTCACTAATGTTATAATGTTTCAGGTGGTGTTACTATCCTACATCTATTGTACTCATTGTAAAATCCTTTAGTTGTGGTTATTAACCTTCAACTTTTTTCTACTAGTGATACAATCCTTCAACTGGTTTTACAATCCTGCAGCTATTTGACAAGTGTTACAATCCTTCAGCTTGTGTAACTATCCTACAGCTATTTCACAAGTGTTACATTGTACATTGTACAACCCTTTTTTCTGGTGTAACTATCCTGCAGCGATTTTACTAATTTTACAATCCTTTAGCTGGTGTAACTATCCTTCAGCTATTTTACTAGTGGTACAATCCTTTAGCTGGTGTACCTATCCTTTAGCTATTTTACTAGTGGTACAATCCTTTAGCTGGTGTAACTATCCTTCAGCTATTTTACTAGTGGTACAATTCTTTATATGGTGTAACTATCCTGCAGCTATTTTACTAGTGGTACAATCCTTTAGCTGGTGTACCTATCCTTCAGCTATGTTACTAGTGGTACAATCCTTTAGCTGGTGTAACTATCCTTCAGCTATTTTACTAGTGGTACAATCCTTTATATGGAGTTACTTGCGTTACGATCATCACATCTGATGTTACAATTGTGTTATAATCCTGCGGATGTCATTTGTTTCATAATCCCACAATGTTACTCTCCTACAAAGGCCGTACTAGTATCTAATATTGTGCAGTCGTACATGGGCTGTAACCAGTGTTGTACAGTCGTACATGGGCTGTGACTAGTGTTGTACAGTCGTACATTGGCTGTAATTAGTGTTGTACAGTCGTACATGGGCTGTAACCAGTGTTGTACAGTCGTACATGGGCTGTGACTAGTGTTGTACAGTCGTACATGGGCTGTAACCAGTGTTGTACATAAGCTGTTACAATCCTGCTACTAGTTTTTATCATCTTGCATAGGTTTCTATAGTGGTATATTTATTTCACTCCTGTATGTTACTTTGGTGGATTATTTTGTACAATCCTCTATATGTTACGATGGTGGTGTATTTTGTTCAATTCCGTATATGTAACTGTGGTGGTATATTTTGTACAATTTCGTATATGTTACTGTGGT
>NW_018405582.1:60516-60604 GCF_002113885.1 Mizuhopecten yessoensis
AAGTTACTATCCTACATCAATTTTACTAAAGTTACTATCCTAGAGTTACTATCCTACAACTATTTTACTAGAGTTACTATCCTACAAC
>NW_018405582.1:61055-61628 GCF_002113885.1 Mizuhopecten yessoensis
CTCATCATGTTACTATGGTGGAATATTTTGTTCAATTCCGTATATGTTACTATGGTGGTATATTTTGTACAATCTTCTTCATGTTACGATGTTTGTGTATTTTGTACAATCTTCTTCATGTTACTGTGGTGCTGTATTTTGTACAATCTTCTTCATGTTACGATGGGGGGGTATTTTGTACAATCTTCTTCATGTTACTATGATGGTATATTTTTTTCAATTTCGTATATGTTACTATGGTGGTATATTTTGTTCAATTCCGTATATGTTACTATGGTGGTATATTTTGTACAATCTTCTTCATGTTACGATGGGGGGGTATTTTGTACAATCTTCTTCATGTTACTATGGTGGTATGTTTTGTTCAAATCCGTATATATTACTAAGGTGGTATAATTTGTACAATCTTCATCATGTTACGATGGGGGTGTATTTTGTACAATCTTCTTCATGTTACGATGGTGGTGTATTTTGTACAATCTTCTTCATGTTACNGGTTTATTTTGTTCAATTCAGTATATGTTACTATGGTGGTATATTTTGTTCAATTTCTTATATGTTACTGTGGTGGTA
>NW_018405582.1:66284-66468 GCF_002113885.1 Mizuhopecten yessoensis
CGTGGTGGTATTTTTTTTACAATTTCGTATATGTTACCGTGGTGGTATATTTTGTACAATTTCGTATATGTTACTGTGGTGGTATATTTTGTACAATTTCGTATATGTTACTGTGGTGGTATATTTTGTACAATTTCGTATATGTTACTGTGGTGGTATATTTTGTACAATTTCGTATATGTTA
>NW_018405582.1:66514-66688 GCF_002113885.1 Mizuhopecten yessoensis
TATTTTGTACAATCTTCTTCATGTTACGATGGTGGTGTATTTTGTACAATCTTCTTCATGTTACTATGGTGGTATGTTTTGTTCAAATCCGTATATATTACCGGGTGGTATAATTTGTACAATCTTCTCCATGTTACGATGGTGGTGTATTTTGTACAATCTTCTTCATGTTAC
>NW_018405583.1:0-197 GCF_002113885.1 Mizuhopecten yessoensis
TATTACATCATGAAAATTGGTTTTACTTCAAAAACCTCAATTTACAATGGACATGGACATGATACGTACAATGACATACAATATAAACTAAATAATAACAATATCACATATAAGATTCTGACACGTTAAAGTATAAAACTTTTCGTCACATCTAATACACTATTTCAAGAAAGAATTGTTCTTGTTATTGAAAATTT
>NW_018405583.1:2211-2286 GCF_002113885.1 Mizuhopecten yessoensis
GTTCTCACGTCCATTCAATACTGCAAAACCTGTTTACACACACTGATGTAACACCATTATTATTGATTAACGCGT
>NW_018405583.1:4286-8487 GCF_002113885.1 Mizuhopecten yessoensis
TGGGGGGATCGATGAATGGACTTTATAATTCATTAACTTCAAAATTATGAGAAGTACTGGTAAATTCAAAATCAACTATCTACTACTAAACTACCAAACCATAGCTCAATATCAAACAAGATAGAATTCAATCCAAATTGTGGCCCTAAATCACATTTAAGACTGGTTGCGTTCTCCACAGAATATATACAAATAATTATTGCCAGGGTTGGATCAATGGCGCTTTACAAATTGTTCTGACATTTAGCCTTTTGCCATTCACGCTGACGTTATTCGCTTGTCAGTGTTCTCATACCTTTAATATTGTTGTGCACGTATGTTGGTTTGCTCCCCCCCTCCCCCCCCCTACCCCTGCCAATTTCTGGGGACATGTTCTATTTACTGTACTTTGGGGTAATTAAGTACGTAATGTTTTGGTTGGAGTTTAAAATCCTTTGAAGGTTTTTGATGCCAAAAGTTAAGTATCGGCTCAGTCAGTGTTGCTAGATGACGTCACGCGATCACCTTCGCCCTTGGTTACACAGGCACTAGCTGAATACATAGCCCGAGTTGTTTTTAGATTAAATAAATATATAATTTTCAACCTATTGTATTTTAAGTGTTTCACCTGGCTGCACATGAGAGCATATGCTTACAAGATCACTTACCGCTTTACTTACTGTATAGCGATATTACTTGCATATATGCACTTGAACACAGCTAATACTTAAACGGATACGAAAAGTTCGGACCCACTTTTTTAAGTATGAGGTTCTCACGTCCATTCACTACTGCAAAACTTGTTTACACACACTGATGTAACATCAATATTATTGATTAACGCGTGTACCGTTGTGTTGTAGAAATATACTGTTAAAATAACTTTTATTACAATTATTATGACTTGTGCAGTCGTGTAAGTGTGTATGACAGTTTCAACTTGCATGGTGGATTGGTCGAGGGGTTAACACTCCACACGCATGGATAATTAAAGAAAGTGTTTTTCTCCTGCCTACACAACTCCAACAACCTAGGGGGAGTTAAACTTGGTTTGGGGTGGATGTTACGGTATCTGTGTTGTAGCATTCAAGTGAGGTGGCACTTTAAATGATGCCATTGGAAGCACGGTCCCACTTCAAACAGAACATATTACATTTCCATCACAGACATGCACACATAGGGAAATATTAGACAGGTGACATGGGACTAATAGTTAGCGCCTGATAACGCAGCTCCTGCTTTCCTCAAAAACTTTATTGATTAATGTATATGCTAATTGTATTAATTGTAAACTGTTTACTGTAAAGTGCTTTAGAGTGGCTTATGTTAGCTAGATATGGCGCTATATCAAATGTTGTATATTATTTATTATCATTATCAATTGTTTTTAATAAAATATTTTTTCTATTTTACAAATTCGTTAAAACTTTATGCAATTGAAGTCTATCAAAATCGGGACAAAAGGTAAAGCACTTTCTTGCAAAGTATTTTCTCGTGCAGGAGGGTACACATTGAACATATCTCGTTCATTTGTCTCCTTGATAACAGTTTGACGGGCTTTTCACTGTTAGAACTGATTTGGTCTTTGATTACAAACCCCCTTTTTAGCTCATTGCCTTTACCCTCTCTAACCTCTGTGAAAAAAGAACTGAAAGTAAGTTTTTTTTTCGTGTGATATAAACAAAAGTATCCCTATGGTCCCTAGTTACGCATATCGACTTTTGGGACTGATAAAAAACCATGATGGCCTTCATCTTGACTTTTGAGAGTTAAAGTTTGTAAGTATTATTTCTCAGATATAACAAAAGGGTTCCTTTCCGAAATTCACACGTAGGTTCCCCTTGGTCCTTGGCTACCCTTTTAAAATAATGAGACCGATCGGAGACAGGCAGACATCTTGAATTTTGTTAAAGCTGTTTTTTGCCTACCACCAGCAATCGACTGTCGTTCGTCCCTTAACAATCTTTCTCAAATTTGATATGTACGTGTTCCTCGGTCCATAGTTATGTACGATTGATCGGATGAATAAAATGGCCGACATACAGCCATCATTGATTTTTAAAGTACGTTTTGTAATCGCTATTTCTAAGAACGTTCTGGAGGGATCTTTTTTAAATTCAATATTTAGGTTTCCCATGTCCCCAAATTGTGCATATTTACTTTTGAGACTAATACGCAAACAGAAAATGCTGCAAGGCAGCTATCTTGGATTGAAGAAATTATTATTGCTATTTCTGAAAAAAGTAATTCCCGTTGTCAGAATAATGTGACAGTGTTGAATGCTGTGCTGGGGCCCCATTCGGCGTAGTATTTCAATGAGATAGCACTATAAAGTCGGCATCAGATCCCCACTATCACAAGGAGGCAAGCACACCAAAATACCCTTCTCATGCACACATTCACACATGCACGATTACACAACACACATGGGGACACGTCCTTACATGATCTTAGCTGTAAATAGGACGTTAAATAAAAGCAAATCAAATGAAAAAAACTCTAATTTTTGTTGACAAGACATTTCTCTAATTTCAATTGAAGGTCCCCATTTGTCCATTATTGTGCATGTATTATTTTGAGACTGATTGCAAAGCAAGATGGCCGCAGGTGGACATCATTGGATTTTCCAGAATAGTATCACTATTTCCACGGATTAAAAAATCTTTTTTTCATATTGCATTGATCGGTTCTATTTCTTTCACATTAACTACTGTACTTGTAAACAACAAATTCGCTGTATATACAGTAGTATAAAGTTTAGATCAAAAGTTACATAAATGTGCATAAACTGTTTACTTGGCGCAAGCAAACAAATAATAGAAAGGAAGAGAAAAGAGGATTTTTTTTTGTATATCTTGCTATATTACCATTTAATGACGTGCCTCCATGTGTGTTGTGTATGCGTGCATGTGTGTATATGTGCCGGAGACAGAGTATGATTTGTTGATGTACCGATGTGACTGTCAGTCGGATTTTCATGAACAATTTGCTGTGTTTCGGCCGTTAATTTAAAAACTGCATTTACGTTTCATTTCGTTAGATATTATCTTCATAATCACATCGGTTGAACATTATAAAATGAACACATTTCAACCGATGCTAATAAAGCATTGGACGCCGTCTACAACTTCACGTCATCTGAGTGGGGAGCATGGTATCTTGTTTTAATACACTAATGAACAGCGCTCTAGGGCACAACACTAACTCTTATGCGTACATGTAACGTGACGTTCGTGTGTTACACAGCGTCCTGATATGTACTTATATATCAAGACTGGTGTCAATACCTGTTGACACTCCTGCAGGTCAGGACCCAAAATAGAATACACATGCTGTTACCCATTGCATGCTCGTAAGAAGCGACTAATGAGGGATTCCTCTGCAGAAGCGGGGATTTGCTTTTGTGTCCTCTAGTTGGGGACGAAAAAGAGACAACAATTTATCTGTTGTACTCATTGCATCTTACATTTCTCTCTACTTCTACTAACCTTTTATTTCCTAGCACAATGCTTGACAATAACTCACTTTTAGCTTTGATGTTAAACGTTCGCCCAAGTGTGGAAGGCAATGCGGTCTGACCCGGGCCGGGATATACCAAACCAAATCCCTTAAATCTTTGTTGTTTTTCCCATGTTTTACGTTCAGCATTTCCACAGTTCCACAGATGTTCGATTAAGGACAGATTTGGACTGTACGGTGGCCAGTCGTGTTAATAATGTTAAGTTTGGTCAATGTTAGTCTTGACAACCTCTGGGGACACTCGGCCGGGCATTATCATGCTGGAAAATAAGGTGATGTTGTTGCAGATTTCATCCCTATATCTTACGCCTGTTAAAGCTCTGGCTACATTTTACAATATCTTCATATCATAACCGAGCTACCTCCACACCTTTTCATCTCAAGAACTATAAGTTTGCATTCCGTCCGTCCTTCCGTCCGATAAGGACATATTGGGATGGCAGAGTGCAAGGAAAAGGGTCACTATGATCTCACTGTGACATATGTTTTGACCTTTGACCTAACGTTTTGAAAAAGTTTTCCGGGGCATATCTTCTATACTATTTCACCATGAGTAACTAAATTTGTTGTACAATGACATCTTGGGATGACGGAGTGCAGAGTGCAAGAAAAAGGTCACTGTTACCTATCAATTGACCTTTGCCCTGAACTTTTGAAAAGGTTTGCCCGGGGCATATCTTCTATACTGTTTTACATGGAGTAA
>NW_018405583.1:11468-35172 GCF_002113885.1 Mizuhopecten yessoensis
GCCTACCACCAGCAATCGACTGTCGTTCGTCCCTTAACAATCTTTCTCAAATTTGATATGTACGTGTTCCTCGGTCCATAGTTATGTACGATTGATCGGATGAATAAAATGGCCGACATACAGCCATCATTGCTTTTTAAAGCACGTTTTGTAATCGCTATTTCTAAGAACGTTCTGGAGGGATCTTTTTTAAATTCAATATTTAGGTTTCCCATGTCCCCAAATTGTGCATATTTACTTTTGAGACTGATACGCAAACAGAAAATGCTGCAAGGCAGCTATCTTGGATTTAAGAAATTATTATTGCTATTTCTGAAAAAAGTAATTCCCGTTGTCAGAATAATGCGACTGTGTTGAATGCTGTGCTGGGGCCCCATTCGGCGTAGTATTTCAATGAGATATCACTATAAAGTCGGCATCAGATCCCCACTATCACAAGGAGGCAAGCACACAAAAATACCCTTCTCATAAACACATTCACACATGCACGATTACACAACACACATGGGGACACGTCCTTACATGATCTTAGCTGTAAATAGGACGTTAAATCACAAATCAACTTAAAAACCTCTAATTTTTGTTGACAAGACATTTCTCTAATTTCAATTGAAGGTCCCCATTTGTCCATTATTGTGCATGTATTATTTTGAGACAGATTGCAAAGCAAGATGGCCGCAGGTGGACATCATTGGATTTTCCAGAATAGTATCACTATTTCCACGGATTAAAAAATCTTTTTTTCATATTGCATTGATTGGTTCTATTTCTTTCACATTAACTACTGTACTTGTAAACAACAAATTCGCTGTATATACAGTAGTATGAAGTTTAGATCAAAAGTTACATAAATGTGCATAAACTGTTTACATGGCGCAAGCAAACAAATAATAGAAAGGAAGAGAAAAGAAGATTTTTTTTTGTATATCTTGCTATATTACCATTTAATGACGTGCCTCCATGTGTGTTGTGTATGCGTGCATGTGTGTATATGTGCCGGAGACAGAGTATGATTTGTTGATGTACCGATGTGACTGTCAGTCGGAAATTCATGAGCAATTTGCTGTGTTTCGGCCGTTAATTTAAAAACTGCATTTACTTTTCATTTCGTTAGATATTATTTTCATAATTACATCGGTTGAACATTATAAAATGAACACATTTCAACCGATGCTAATAAAGCATTGGACGCCGTCTACAACTTCACGTCATCTGAGTGGGGAGCATGGTATCTTGTTTTAATACACTAATGAACAGCGCTCTAGGGCACAACACTAACTCTTATGCGTACATGTAACGTGACGTTCGTGTGTTACACAGCGTCCTGATATGTACTTATATATCAAGACTGGTATCAATACCTGTTGACACTCCTGCAGGTCAGGACCCAAAATAGAATACACATGCTGTTACGCATTGCATGCTCGTAAGAAGCGACTAATGAGGGATTCCTCTGCAGAAGCGGGGATTTGCTTTTGTGTCCTCTAGTTGGGGACGAAAAAGAGACAACAATTTATCTGCTGTACTCATTGCATCTTACATTTCTCTCTACTTCTACTAACCTTTTATTTCCTAGCACATTGCTTGACACTAACTCACTTTTAGCTTTGATGTTAAACGTTCGCCCAAGTGTGGAAGGCAATGCGGTCTGACCCGGGCCGGGATATACCAAACCAAATCCTTTAAATCTTTGTTGTTTTTCCCATGCTTTACGTTCAGCATTTCCACAGTTCCACAGATGTTCGATTAAGGACAGATTTGGACTGTACGGTGGCCAGTCGTGTTAATAATGTTAAGTTTGGTCAATGTTAGTCTTGACAACCTCTGGGGACACTCGGCCGGGCATTATCATGCTGGAAAATAAGGTGATGTTGTTGCAGATTTCATCCCTATATCTTACGCCTGTTAAAGCTCTGGCTACATTTTACAATATCTTTATATCATAACCAAGCTACCTCCACACCTTTTCATCTCAAGAACTATAAGTTTGCATTCCGTCCGTCCTTCCGTCCGATAAGGACATATTTGGATGGCAGAGTGCAAGAAAAGGGTCACTATGATCTCACTGTGACATATGTTTTGACCTTTGACCTAACGTTTTGAAAAAGTTTTCCGGGGCATATCTTCTATACTATTTCACCATGAGTAACTAAATTTGTTGTACAATGACATCTTGGGATGACGGAGTGCAGAGTGCAAGAAAAAGGTCACTGTTACCTATCAATTGACCTTTGCCCTGAACTTTTGAAAAGGTTTGCCCGGGGCATATCTTCTATACTGTTTTACATGGAGTAAACAGTTTTTGCGTACAAAAACATCTTTGGATGACACAGTGCAGAGTGCAAGAATTACGTCACTGTGACCTATGACTTGACTTTGGACTTTTACTTTTGAAAATCTTTGTCCGGGGTTTATCTTCTTAACCATTTCACCTGGAGTAACCAGATATAGTGTACAAGGTCATCTTGGGATGGTGGAGTGCAAGAATTAGGTCACTGTGACCTATGCTTCCTGACATAAGTGTACTGTTTGTCAAACATAGAAATCATTACCGGTGGGGACTATGGGTTGCCTTGCAATGCTTTGCCATGTTGAGATATCTTTCGTTAGAAATACAAAATTATAGCAAAATCCATCATATTAACCCATATCACATAACCGTTACCGACCCCCATTCCTGACACTACAACACTGATATGAAGTGTTATGTACTTTAGCCATGATAAACTCACTTTTAAACGTTTTCCTTTGAAAAACAGATATCTGTACATTTTTCTACAATCACCAGAGATAGTGTTCAATTTCTCTGTGTACATGTATATGTTAAATTGAAATTTTAAGTAATCAGAAAAAAAGATGTGTATCGATATAATGAAAAAAATCAGTGAAATTATATTTTTTATGTTTTCAATTTTATATCATGAAGGAACCCATTATATTATAAACAATTATTTAAATATGTACTTCAGTATTTTAAAGTATCTGTAGTGCATCGGAACTCACATCGGTTTTGCACTAGAGTTAACATTGCAGTGAACTGGAGAACACTAAGTTAAGTTTGCTCCCAACTGTATTTACCTAAATACTAAGGCTAAAGGTTCCAAGACGTCGCGAGAAAATGCCATGACATAATGTTTACCTATATATGAGGTCTGATTTCAATACTTGAAAAGGTGGTAGTGATATGCCTGGGAGCTAGATGGGACAGACGGAGTAGACAATGTTTCACATTTTAGAGATCATTTACGTCCATATAATAGACCATATTTGGCACGGTTTCAAACTTCCTGATTTGATGATGACACATTTGATTGTCCGTGCTGCTAATGCACCAAGGCAGGTTTTGAAATATATACACTTTGTATTACTGACAGAATACGTAAACCGGAGTTAGACGTGTATTGTAACATGTGGTTATATTTTATTTTTACTGAATCGCATCTTCCTTGGACAGGTCTTCGCTACGTTAGACTCCGAAAAACCTAATAATGACAAAGTTAAAATTACAGAAAACGTCAAATAGCCCTTACAATTGTTTGTTGTTTAAAATAGCTTAACATGACGATTATATAAGTTGAGGGTAGAAGTGAATATGTTTAGTTGAAAGGATTTAAGGTCATGTGATATTTTTTCAGTTCATACATTCATTTGAGATGAGAGTAACAAGCTGAGGTAACCGCAACGTGTTAAAATTACAGTCCAACGAATATAAAAAAAATTGTGAGACACCGTTCAAGGCCACTTTCAACATGTGTGGTATCTTTATTTGTTTAGTTTTGTTAATGAGCATATGTCCTTCGTCCGTTTGTCCAGCGACAATGATTTACTTTAATCAACTTCTGATGAATCTGATGAATTGTCAAATGGACTGGAGTGTTGATATTTGGCTAGTCACATGCTTGGTTAAAAAATACCAGCCTTGTTCAAATCAATTACCTGTACCCATACTCAAGTTGTTCGTGTTTGTCACCTTGTGTTAGCGCGGAACTGATGCCGACCCTATAGTGCTACCTCACTGAAACATACTGCCGAAGACACACAGCAGGACACCCCACCGGCCACATTATACTGACAACGGACGAACCAGTTGTCCCACTCCTAAATTAAGCAGGAGTAGAAACTACCATTTTTACAGACTCGGGTATGTCTCGGCCAGGAGACAGAACCAAAAGTCTTCCTGACAGGTTGGAACGCTCAACTAAAGGCCAAACGTGAGGCATTGTCAAGGGTTACATTAGGAAGAATAAAGCTATTTAGAAAGAAGAGAAAAGATAAGATCCCAATATTAGTCGCCTCTTACGATCATGCAATGAAGGGAATACAGGGAATAACGTCCTCGCAACAGTCAGGGTCATATAAGGACGGGTGCCTAAGAGACACCACCTGGAATAGAAAGTAGATAGAAACAAAAAAGCAGGAAAGATAGGAAAGGAATTGTTTTGACAGAAATAAATTTCAGAAACACAAAGAATAGAAAGAATTTGAATTTTGTAGCCATATTTTAAACTTTGCCACACTATCGCTTGCTCATTCTGTGAAATGAATATTACTATAATTAGGGCATTGTGTGTATTTAACTCTATCCTGATAATACACTTTTGCAAAACATAATAATTTATCACACCCTTGTTTTAGTCATCTGTTATGCCGTTTGGTTGAGGTAGAGTCCATTGTAATGCAATATATCGTTATATCAGATTGTTGCTGTGTGAAACACATGACATTGTACAACGTAGCCTGAATACTGGCTTTACCACTACACACTACAGTAAAATTAGCCAGGTACATGTACATTGTATGCATTAAATAGTAATGATACACCCGTTGTGTCAGTATCATCAAAGCCACTACCTAGTGTGTATGTCTGCTATCGAGCTTGTCTATTATGCACAAAATACAAATGCTGCGTTTGAGGGGGTTCCATGCGGGGTTCTTCCCTCCCGGTCTAAATTCCTATTATGTTGCACAGACCAAGTCTTGTGTAGTGATATTGTTATGAAACGACGACGGCCTCTCAATTCAGTAGCAAAAACTCCATCGTTGTTACATAACAAGGGGTGTGAGGAGAGTTGACTAGTTGGGATGTCACATCTATTTGGGAAAACGAAAACAGCTTTTTAATATATTTATGAACCAATGTTTGATAAAATGTAAATGGCGGAATTAGACAATAAGTAAAAATGCAAAACAGAACATATATACATCTTTAGAATATAATGATCGACAAATATAGACCCTTTGGTACATGTTAGTTGCGCCTTGTTACCTTAAACATGCATTATGTCGTTATTATATTGACACGTATAATGACTGGTATTTTCCGTAATGATATAGCTTCCGGGTCTATCTATCTATGGAGAACACTGGACTAAGACGAGTCTAATGCTATCTAAGGCTAACAGATGAAATGTTAAACGTTTGATCCATCGTGTTACTTATATTTAGGGGAAATGAAATAAAAGGTAGGTACAACTTGTTTTTTGTATATGTTTACCCGGTCTTTCCTACAATTAAGATAATGTTGACGTTTCGGGTAATGACATTCTATTGCCTTACTTTTTCACATTAGCTTATCTAATGGTTAAGCGAATGAATCAAATAACATTAGTATAAACTGTTGACTGTAAACAAATGAAACTAAAAGGTAGGGTCACCGCCTACGGAGATTTAACCTAAGCGTCGGCTTCCGCATGGAATGACAAAACAAGATTAATACAAAAAGTTACGGTATAGGAAGCTTAAATCAGGTACAGTTAGTTTCAGAGGACAAATAGGACCTCATTGACTTATACTTGTGTTAAAGCTGCGGTAATGCAAATCCTTTAAGAGCATTTAAATGACACAATTACTTTAAAATCATGTTATCATCGTGTGCAGCATATTTCAACTGTAATTTTGATACTGAATATTAAGATAATAATAATAATATCTTTTATTTAGACAGGGTTACATATTTAGATGTACATCTAATTTACAATATGGCCCTGTNAGGCAGAAAATAAGTGAAATTTCATTGCGAATAAGAACTATTCTATACTCCCAGATAATTTACATAGTAATAAAACGAGACTATTTTTCATACTTGCTTAATCATTTGCTTCCAAAATATCTTTCAACTCAGGATTTTCGAAAATAAATGACAACTCGTATTTGTCATATTACACCTTTGATTTAAAAATCCAAACATAGCGTTTTTCCACTTTTACCTAAACTTGTGTTTCTTCATAACCAAAGGTCTTTTTATTGATATGAGTTTTGTAAACGTTGGTGGCCTGTTCAAGGTCACACATATCAAATGTGCCACAATAGAACTTACTAATTGGGAACAGAGAAATATATCTTTCCTTGCTTTATTTGTTTTGAGTTAAAGATAAAAAATAAATTAATATTCCTTCATATTTTGTTTAATGAATGTGTAAAAGGCAAAAACAAATGACGATGAAGTGTATATTAGTTTATTATTAAGATTATTTTATTATTTTGTATAATGCATAACTTTGTCTATAACCTAATCTCAACCATAAGTAGTTTTCAAGAGGAAAAAAAAAATCTTTGGCATAATAATAATTGTGTGAAATTGGGTATTGATCATGTTTTGCCTGCCAACAAAGTACTAAGCATGTTTTGATATTACATAAAAATGATTCTGTAGACAGAATATATTGATTTATATAAATGGAAAGTTTTTAAAGAAATTTAAAATATAGACTACGATAGAACATGTAACTATGTATAGGTAAGTTGACAATATTGGTTATATTATATTATAATTTTTGTGAAAAGGAACATTTCCAGCTATGTTAAATTTACAAATAAGCCTGCCCACACATAACTTTTGTTTCAGAAGTGCTACGCGATTTATGCTACTGTCTTAACTCTTTTCAATCCTTTATACATTCGATGTTATTACTTTGAGATACACTACTATTTTTTTAGATGATTAATTAACCTTATTACAGCATGGGTAGAAAAATGGAATATCAGCCAGATCTGCAATAAGACAATCACACCAACATATCATGTCTCATGCATCCACTACACACATGGAGGCACGTCCTTAAATGACCCTAGTTGTTAGTAGGACGTTAATCAAAATTAAACGAAACCAAACGTGAGGGGTACGCCTATCCCCCCTTTAACCTGGGGCATCGGTAAAGCAGTTTTATTCTAAATTGGTCAAGGAGATTAAACTTTGTATAAGTAAAGGGAGGGGAGGGGCTCTAATGGAAATATAGTAAAATATTTAAATTCTTGCACCTTGAGTATCGGTCAAGCAATTTGAATCTGAATAGGTCCATCATCTGGACAAAGGGACTCAACACTGGATAAAAGAAGAATGTGGTCCAGCCAAGAGCAAAGGGGCGCAACCCGGTACATTGAAATAAAGTGAAATTTGAAGTCGTAACGCTTGAATGTGGGAAAACAATGTTTCACCTAAAAGTGGTCTGAAGAATCATTGCTCCCTGTGTAAATGAAGGGTTTACACCAACTGAAGGTCGGGGATACACCTGATGTCATCAGCTGCATATATCTAAAAAGCCGACTAATATGGGAATCCCCTCCAGAATTTGGGATTCGCTTATTTGCCCACTATTAGGGGACGCAAAAACGACCAAAGTAATTCCGCTGCACCAAATGCAATTTAACGGATCTTTAAACTTCTTCCTACCTTTAACTACCTTTTATTTCCAACCACCTTTCTTACAACATCGCTAATTTGGTTTTAATGTTGAACGTTCGCCCAGGTGTGCGGATATGTGTGCCAGAGGCAGGGTGTGTTGGTGTATTTTCCTCCTTGTGATGCCGACCTCAAACTCATAGTGCTATCTCTAAAATTCCATGCCAAAGGCACCCTGCGCAGCATTCGTCCAGCTTTATAATACTAACAGCGGGTGAACCGATTGTTGCAAATACCCTCGATGCTGAACGTTAAGAGAATAACAACTACCATTGTTAGGGACTTTATTAGGGAATGGGGACAGAATTCATTGCCTTCCTTATCTGGGCGAACATTCAGCATTAAAGCCCAAAGTGAGATTCTCAACCTGCAGGGACGTTGATTTTATGATTACTCCCAAATTCAAACACGCACAACTTAGAATGACGGGAACCTTCATATCCTGTATGAGAAAGATCCTTCAAGTATTTCCTGAGAAAAAGCAAAAACATTCTATCTCAAAATCCAAGATGGCCGCGTGTCGGCCATTTTGTTTATCCGATCATTCTCAAAAGTAAACATGCACAACTACAGACCAAGGGAAACCAACATGTCGCCCATGCCCCTACATTAGTCGCCTTTAACGATACGCATGCAGTTGGAAGCATGGGGTATATTCTAGATTTCTTCAATGTCCCCTAGATAGAGGTTATTAAGGAAGAAACCAGCAATGGTTTTGTAGGAGGCACATTAGTCGCCTCCTATGATCATGTTGTGGGGGAAACAGCAGATCTATACTCTCTTCGAAAATGCACAGTTTTCAAAACATGTTAACATGTTTATATACTTTTTATTTGCCCATATGATCTCATCCAAAAACTAGCTAACTATCATTCATACAGTAGGCTTATGTTATACACACAAACATAAAAGTGATTCAAAATTTTGCAAAACAATCCTTTTTGGCCCTATTTATAATATTCATGGTATAATGATATTCTTTGTCATAATATACATTTATGATTTGATTTTGTTTTGATATTGTTTAACGTAATATTTACAGCTTAGGTAATTTAGGACGTGCCTCCATGTATGTTGTGGATGCGTGCACGTATGTATCTATGCTGGAGACAGGGTTTGTTGGTGCACTTACCTCCTTGTGAAAGCGCGGATCTTACGTCGACTTTATAGTGCTATCTCACTGAACATACCTTAAAGAATAAACACATTAGAACATGTATCGACATGTTGAAATTTAGAAAGCAGTACATTTACTACAACTTCTTTTAAATATCTTCGATGGTGATGCCCTCGGCATGGTATTTCAGTGAGATTACACAATAAAGTCGACATCAAATCCGCACTATCCCACAAAGGCATCTACAACAACATACCCTTCCTCCAGCATATTACAAAATGCATCGAAACATCAAAATTTATAAAGATGTTCATTTATTACATCGCGTTTTGATTTCCTTCTCTAGTGTTGCCTTCGGGGTGGTATTTGCGTGAGATAGTGCGGAGTTGATGCCGACTTTATTGTGCTAAAATCAGAAGGCAGTAACACCAACATACATGTACCCTGCCTCCAGCACACATACTTGTACGCACATGCACACGTACACAACAAACATGGAGTAACGTCCTTAAATGGCCTTTGCTTTTATATGTCGTTAAACAAAATAAAACCATATCCTTGAAGGTACTTTAAATTTAACCAGCAGATGTTCTGCGAGCCCTAGTTTGCATTGTCGGTCGACTTTGTACTGTTCTCATTAATGGAAAGTTTTTTGCGTAGCTCTGTGCATTACCCATGGTATTCTATATGGTTACTTTGCTTTATATGATAACTCTTGCCTTTATTTCATTGAAAAGACAGTTATTTTTCAGAATTTTTATTTGTGTTAAATTCTAATCTTATTTATGGTTTAGCTATAATATTTATTCATTGGTTATCAAAACCTTTATTGTATTATCAGTAAGTAAACTTTATATTTCTATTTCGATGTTTAAGTAATTTGACAATTAAGCAAATATTTCATAAAATTCAAACTCCGATTGGACTGAAGAAATATCCGAAAGTTTGAAAATAACTGAAATGGCATATGCTTCTTAGATATTTTTTTTAGTGATTTGCTGATTTAATGTTGCCGTAGGTTTGAAAGTGCCTCGGACAAGGACGCAACAGATCGACACAAACGCAATCAACTACATGCAACACGCCACATGCATAATGTACGCACGCTGTGTTTTGTGCGTTGTGCCGTCACACAACTGTACATGTAAAATACCCGGAATTGTATTTTGTTTTTGTTTTCAGGTACATCGGCTTAAAGACGTTGTGGATGACAGATCAGCTCCTCCAATGGCAGGTTCCAACCATACGGTAATAAACATTTGCTATTCTTCCTATGTTATCAAGTGCATTTTATACAGATTGTTGACTGATAACTGTATGTAAAAGGTTATTGTCGAAAGAACAATGTATTCATGTAATGTCGATTTGCAACTTTTGAAGTGAGAATATCTGTCACGAGAATTTTTTATTGCAAATTAATTATATTGTATAATAGATACAATTTAATTAGGCACAGGCAATGCCTATTGCAGTTTTCAGAAGAAAATACACATATTTCATACATTCATATATACATATATAGAGAGAGTATTATAGAGAAGATGTAATATATATATGTTCAAATGAATAGGAGAATACTAGAACCAATTAATACATGTTCATGGGAAATAATAATTAGAATATTATAGATTTCAACAGAGTACTATAGTCTAGTGTTTAGGACAGACACTTCAAAGTCACTGTCACTATCCACAATGCCATCCTACCCAATATTACACCAGAGTTATATTAAGATAATTTGTAGTATAGTGCATATATATATATATATAGTAAACCAGTTAAAATCTTCCACATTTTTCAATATATTCCAGGACACACGAGTGAATAAATTAATTTAATTCGATGCTAAGGTTCATTTCAGCCTTTGTGAAAGTATTAGTATCTAAGATGATCATAAAGTTGCGGCGGCGATTGTAGCGAGATATGCTACTGTTGGATGCCGGCTGCCCAATGATGCGTCAATATTCTCCGCAGAAGCCTATGCTATTTATCTCAGCCTTGAGAAATTAAATCAAATGATATAAGGCAATCAGTTATCCATTTTGATTCACTATCTGTTCTACAGAGCCTTCGCAACAAAAATTTGAACAATATCTCAATTCGAAAAATCTTAACATGATAACATAATATTACCTCAAAATGTCATATTACCTTTTGCTGGGTTCACGGACATTTGGGAATACCTTGGCCAGGTAATGAAAGGGCAGATCGTGCCGCAAAGCAGCACTATTACTACAACCTGAACATTTTAAACTTCATTTTACTGATTTTAAACCGCTAATTACAACATTTATAGGAATCAATGCGTCGATGACAAATTATATTCCATAAAACCTGAAATCGGTGAATGGCATCCTAGCTACAGAGAGAGGCGCCGAGACGAGGTTCGTCCTTGCCCGTCACCGGATGGGTCATTCATGTATTACCCATTGTTATATATCAAAACGTGAAGTTCAGCCTTAATGCATAACGTGTCAGGAACCATTTACAGTAAAGCACTTGTTATTAGATTGAATCGATTTTCAGTTAACTCGAGAAAATTTGTATAATAATATTAAATGTCTTAAATCTATTTTTGAAAACATAACTGTCTCTTCAATTATAGGCTATCTGAAAGCTGTTGGTCTTTTTAATAAAATTTAAGTCACCATAGCCACTTTCAATATTAGCAGTTGTTTTTGTCGACCATTTGTTGGCCCTAATTATCTATCCTGTTTTAATGGGCCGTTGAGCACTGATAATAATAATGATATTACTCATGTTATAATGCGATAATGCATCAAATAAAACTTGTCTTTGATCTATATATATATATATACATCTGGGGCAATTGAGAAAGAAGCGACTGGCGTCTTCAATAATATAACCACAGTAACAATTAGAGTTACCTGTAAGATGATCATTATATAAATCAGAGTTTAACTGCCTGACTTTATTCCGAAGTTGACATAATATTCTATTCAATTTCTTGTACAGTTAGATGGTTGTAATATGAATGTGCTTTCCTTAATTAATTCCAGTATTAACTGGCTCAATGAAGTGAGTTTTGAAACAAATACAGTCTGTCCTATCCCATAGAGACATCATGCTAGGAAAAAAGATATTTTATACAGGTTGGTTCTGCACAAATGAACAATAAAATGTCTTGGATGTCTAAGGAGAGGATTGATATCATTATTAAAATATGGTAAACACGATCATAAAGATGGTCAGGACAGTCATGCTGCAGTATCTTGAAAAATAACAAACATTGTTAATTATCACGTAGTCAATATTAGTTACTTAGATTAATTCATAGTATTATAGGTCTGTCCCGGGATGCAAGTAGTTATACATAACGTCAATATTACATGTATTAACAATACTGTATGTCAATTTTGGATATATATCACATATTTAGTATTAAACTTGTGCATGTACGTACATAGAGAATAATACATGCCTTTCCATATCCCACCCAGTATCAACCCGAGACTGCAATATCAGCCCGAGGGCTGATATTTGTCGAGGGTTGATACTGGGTGTGATATGGAAAAAAGGCGTGTTTTATTCTGTTTATTACAAACTTACTAATAAAAACTACTATCTTTTGATTTATTTTCATTTTTGAAATATTGAAAAACTATTTTTTTTCCAAATGGGGTGTGATATGGGTTTTGCGAGCTGATATGGGTTTTGGGGTGTGATACGGCGGGGGCTGATACGGGTTTTGGGGTGTGATACGGCGAAGGCTGATATAGGTTAGAGCAATTGTGTCGTATCGCATATACAAAAAAAACAGTATTTATTAGTAAGTATGTAATAAATAGGCAAAACCACACATATGTGTGGTTTTGCTTTTATCACATGACTTAACCCTATTGTAGCCTTGGTAGTTAGGAATTTTATCTCATATGACTAAATGCACATTTTATATTTTTCCTCTTTTTGTCGTTTTCCATCGGCACACAGGTCGACACAATGCCAGGATTTTTTTTATAAGAAACTTGTGTTTTATTAAAAAAAAATGGCATTCTCTTGGTGTTTTTTTTATGATAATGTATTTCTTTTATTTTATTTAATACATTCTTTGTATAATTAATGTTTTATTTTGATAATTCTGAGATATAGAAAACAAATTCTTAAAAAAGAAATCATTGCATGGCTTTAAAAAAGGCATTGCATGGTTCACAGGACCTGTGAATGACAAGAGACTTTTTGAGACTGAACTGTACCTTTGGATGTACAACATTTTAAATATTAATGGTTAAATACAAAGTAACAAAGAATAATTCAAATGCAGCACATTCAATGGCATAAAGTTACGTGTATTCATGCAAGTTTTAATGTCGGTCATTACAAATTCTTCCAATGTCTTGCAACGTCACAGCACGCTCTGAGTCTGAGTGACGTCACGCGCCAAGGTCAGAAAACGCAAGAAATCTAGATAAAATCTTCATCATCTAAGTCAACAATTGGCAGTATTCGTCGGTATTTCGATGGAGGTGATGAATGTGATGTTGTACGCGACTGTGACGATATTTGGAAGTTTATGTTGAATGTTCCACCTGTGATAGTTGCTCCGGAAAACATACCAGTGGCTAGATTTTTAACGTCTTTATCGCCAATTGGCCTTGACCGGGACACAGGCATGGCAGGGGCGACATTTTCATTTTGAATTTGAAACTGTTCACTCTGTCGAGGTCGAGACACAGTCGCACGTGGGACAAGACTAGACGTTGTGGTTGGTGTCGTTTGAACATTTTGTAATAATTCACACATTTCCTGTTGTTGGGCCATAGATGCTACCGCGTAATTGTTGACACTGTTGACAATTCTGTGGCCAGACAGTTGCATTATTGTTGTTGGAGCAACGCCAGAATGTAGAAGAGTTGTGCACAGGGTTTTGCGCAAGGACTGATTTGTTTTTTTCCCAACAAAACCAGCGTTGCGCGCCATCGACTTCAACATCACTGCAAGTTTATTCCGTCCGACCGGTTGGTTTTTAAACCACTTTTTTCCTTTCGAATTTTGATTGACGGCGAGGTAAAATGGAGATTCATCACCGTTCATCTATTGTGGCCTGTGTTTTGAATACAACGTGTATGCCTAAATCAGACACCCGGAAGGATTTTCTGGATTTTCGAATAGCTTGGTATTTAAATGATCTGTGGTGAGTAGAATTACCCCCTCGTGTTTTGGTCGACCTTTCCTTAAATTCAATGTAGTTTTTTTCCGTTTTCATCTGTTTTTTGTTCCAAATCGCCCCACTTTAACTGTCTGTTTTCGTCGCACCCCCTGAATCCCAAAAGTTTTGTGTTGTTATACCAAACGGTCAGTAAGGCAGTAGGATTATTCATCTCTAATTGGCCAGATTGCCACAAACTCTCCTCCACGTTGGCACTGACAGGCTCTGCTCTATTAGGACGATTACCCAGACCCTTTTGTTTTAATTCCTTTCTCCGTGAATTGAGCACTTGACGGCTGGTTGTGAAAAGATCGGATGTGGTAATGTTGTATGGATAGTTTATTTCCTTCAAATGCCTATCAATTCCCCGATGGAAACTAGTCAACGTGTCAGGCTCATATTGAGATCCGTCATTTTTCTGGGCAGACAGAAGGAACCCACCGATGTAGGTGTCCATTTCAAAGGGCAGAATTTCGTGTAATGGCCGGGTATCAGAGCGGGGGGGTTGTTCAATCCATTCCGTGAATTTCCTGATACACCCCTCGGTTTTTCGCACGGTGTTTATNGTCATGACCTCGGTTGTACGTTCTGTGTCAAAGCTTTCATCACTGTCCATTATTATATTATCCAATAGCAAATCGTGTAGAATCTCGAAATTTACAGGCGAAAATGCCATACTGTTTTCAAGCAGCCGTCATTGGTGTCGGTGAATAGCAGATGACAGATGGAGGCAAATATTGTTTCTTTGGTAATAAAGGCATAAGACATGTTATTATTGTGTTGTTTGTCATTTATTATTAATATAAAAAAAATAATATATATTTTTATTATTTTTAAACAATGTAAACAACGTACAACGTTCAATACAAATACCAGGCTATGTTTAGCGGTGTCAGTAGAGGGAATTCCCCTATAAAGTAGTTCCGGCTACTGTGGTGATACAGGATCTTGTATCGCACATGTGTGATACAAGCAGACAGAAAACACATCTGGCAAAATGATGTATTACTATCGTAAGATTGCATAGGCATGTGATAAATAGGTTTAATTACACAGATAAGGGTTAATATTACATTACATACATCTATACACACACCTACACCCAGTTAGTTACTATATCTAGTCTACTCAAGTATAAACATGTAGAATTTTGTTTTCACGTTCACTCAATAGTGATATTTCAATACACACAGTATTATAGGTATCATATAAGAACACATTTACCATAATACCTTGGTAACCATAATCGGAGTCCGTTGATGTGTTTCTGTGGCCTTATATATTTAAGTTGACAAGTATTCACGAATGCAAATACATGTATGTAGCCGTGACATAGAAATAAACCAGAACGATATACCAACAACTATATGAGTATGTCACATATCAAATTCAGTGTTGCTTATTTATACATGTATGTATATATCAAACACGTGTTACATAACTTATACATTTTATATATCTTAATGCATACAGACCTAACTTATAACGATATACGTATAGATGTATTGATATGATTTTTCATCATTTATACACATAGAAAAGTGCTGATTTACGACATTTTACATTTTATGGCATAACACATGCATGTACATGAAAGTTAGGATGAAATCCGGTGTATTAACTGTTTACTCAAGCACAAGGGGACTCAAGTGAGGTGACTTGTGCATAAACACCACTTATATCGCGTATGACAAGCCTGCCATCAAGGGTCCATGGACCTTGAATAAGGCCGGACTTTTTCAAATGTTTGGCTTTAGCAAATACAATTGCGCACTGTTTAGTGAGCGCTTCATTAATATATATCCTTTGGCCCGGGTGTCCAGCTCTGTTCGACGGTGGCGTACTAAGATCGAAACGGGTTTCTTTATTTTTATCATCGTTGGGAGCTAGCATCATACACTGCCGCTCTAGTGCGGTATGGGATAGACCGTACTAGTATATCCCTAGGGCGACCGGGTGATGGCTGTGTGATCTGTCAATGTCGTGTAGGTCGGCCATGACATAATGTTTATGACATCAAAAACTAGATTGTCAATATCTTCACCATCACTATCGGGTGTTCCACGAAATTTGTGGCAAGTGCGTCGTAAATACATAAGTGTCCATTATGTTAAGGGGTGAGCAAATGGTTTGGTTTGGTTTGGTTCAGTATTGTTTAACTTCCTAACGACAGCTATGGTAATTTAAGGACGGCCTCCCATGCGTGTAAGATGCATTCGTGTAGTGTATGCGCGTGTTTTTTGGGAGGCTGCGATATGTTCGTGTTTTTCGCCTTGTGATAGCGCGGAACTGATGCAGACTAAATACTGCTACATCACTGAAACAAACTGCCGCAAATGACCTTTTATTTTCCGATCGGTTAACAAAGATGGCCACCATGGCCTCTGATTGATCGAAATTAAATATTGGTCGATTTGCTCAAATTTCATATGCAGGTCTATTCTGGCACTGTGAACATAACTGCGGGGGGTTTGCGGGACTTCTGTAATGATCCCCCATTACAATAAGTACTTGATTAGTCCCCCAAAGGAAGTGGGGAACTTATTGGTTTCACTCTATTTCTTATTAGTATGTCTCCCAAACGAAGTTTCAGGGAAATATTGTTTTTGGTCTGTTTCTTATTAGGTCCCCCAAACAAAGTTTCTTATAACTATTAAGTCCCCCAAATGAAGTGGGCGACTTATCGGTTTTACTCCGTTTCTTCTTCTTCTTCTTATTATTATTCTCGTTCCGCCTTACACCAGGATGGCCGCCACGGCCTCTGATTAGCCAAAATTTATATATTGTCTGATTTCATTCCAATTCGGTATAAAGGTGTATTTTGTCACTGCAAACTCAACTGCGGGGATTTGGGGGACTTCTGTTTGATTTGTATTGTTTAACGTCCTATCAACAGCTATGGTCATTTAAGGACTCCCCTGTGAGCGAGATGCATGCGTGTAGTGAATGGATGTGTGTTTTGGGAGGCTGTGATATTTTCGTGTTTGTCTCCTTGTGATAGCGCAGAACTGATAACGACTTTATAGTGCTACCTCACTGAAGCATAATACCGAAGAAATCCAGCAGGACACCACGCCCGGTCACATTATACTGACAACGGGCGAACCAGTTGTCCCACTCCCACAATACTGAGCGCTAAGCAGAAAAAGGAACTACCATTTTTAAAGACTATGGTGTGTCTCGCCCAGGGGACAGAACCAAAAGCCTTCCTCACAGGGGCGAAAGCTTAACTAAAGGTCAAAAGTGAGACAGTATTAAGGGAGACATTAGGAAGAACAAATTTGTTTTGAAGAAAAGGAAAGATAATATCCTAAATTGAGTCGCCTTTTACGATCATACAATGGGGGCAGCAGGTAAAATTCGTACGCCCTACCTGCAGGGTCAACTCTATACGGATTATAATAGTATGTGCCAATCCGTGATGTAAGATTGACCTAAATAAAAAGTTATAGCTTAGACAAAAAGTTGAATAAAAAAAATGTATAACAAGTAAATAGTTTTTAGACCAGGATCATGAATATAGCATGCTCACTATGCCCTGCATACAAAGCAAAGTGGTACAAAGCTTAATTCATGAGTTGTAAGTGTCTGCACAAAGAAAATGAACAAAACCTTGACAAGTACTGTTTGCAAGAATGGGACTGCAAGCTACAAATTCCATATGTAACACTCCCGTCTCGCATACTTGTGAGTTTCCCAGCTTTAAGATATTAGTTGCGAGGTGTCAGGATCTCAGTATTTTTCAAAATAATGATCTAGGGACTGAGTTTCCATGGTTGGGCCATGCATACTTGTATTATTTTTGTTTTCGTCTCTTTTTTTCCTCAGTAATTTTGTTAAAGGTTAATCTCAACCATTTCAAATATAACAGAGGTCCTTTTTTCATTGCCTCCGCTAGGAGTCAAACCCGGGACCTCTGGCTTACTAGTCTTACGCTCTATCGAATGAGCTAAAGAGCAATTCTCCCTAGCCGAATCGGTAGGAAGCGGCTAGTATTTTATCAGTGTGACACCATGTAATAACCTCTTTTAGACCCACCTTCAGCTCCTTGGAGGTAAGTCCTTCTATTTGTACAATTTTTGGATCCCCATTATCCATCGATATGAATGCTTCAAGTCAAGTTCAGTTTACTTTCAAAAGTTGACAGATTACAGGCAGATGTCATTGAACAGCACAAATACAATCGCCCTGGTCCTTTATTTTAATTGGACTGTGCGAGCTAAAATTGGGACACAATTAAGGATATCTGCAACTCTTCTATTTGAGTAATATACATTTTCAATTCAGGATGTTGCTAATTGCTGGCTTTGTATGGCCTGTGTAAAGAATGGCCTTTGACCATACATGCAGGCGGTTTTTCGGTGTCTTAAATTAGTCCCTATAACAATTCTCTATTTAAAAATATTCTTCGCCAAACTCTGTTAACTGAAAATCTTTATTTCTTGTGGCCAAAAATACCTTTATTTTAATCTATTATTTCTGTGAAGAAACCAATACCTTCTGTAACTTCAATGAAATATAATAAAGATGAAAAAATAAATAAAAATGAACAGCTGTTTGGTGATACAACTGTTTTCTAAGAGCAATTGCTTGTAAGCGCCTAAATCAGCTAGAGAGCATAATAAGTACTACAGCATCTACAAATGTACCTGATTTGCATATTTTATAGTTGTAGATTGTTATAAAATGTTAAAAGATGGTGTGAAGTGTTACATTTGTATACGCAGTATTACTAATTTTGAGCCAAATCATAATATCTTAAAATGCAATAAAACTTTTCAGTTTAAAAGAAAGAAATTGTGAATATTTCATTTTACTGCTGTAACACAAGTTAAAATACCATAAACTTGTTAAGTTATTCCAACTGAGACAATCAAATGTAAAAAAATATTTGTAAAAGATACAAATCTTTAAATACAGATTAGCTCAAAACGGATTCAATAAGAATTATGTTGAATGTACTATAAAGTCGGCATCAGTTCCACGCTATCACAAGGAGACAAACACAAACATATCGCAGCCTCCGAAAACACACACGCATGCATTTTGCACACAGGGGGGCCGTCCATAAATGACCATAGCTATTGATATGACGTTAACAATACTAAACCAAACCAAACCAAACTAAAGTCACTGACGAGAATTGAATTAGCGATCTTACGCTACCTTTGTCAGGTAGCCCTTAACTGTCCATCCCTGCCCCCAATGCATTGTATGTAAAGAGGCGACTAATGGGTTCACCTGCAGATCGTGCATTTATTTTTGTGTCCTCAACTTGGGGACATTAAAGCGACCAAATCTGAAAATGCTGTACCGTTTGTTATATTTTGGATCTTTATATTTCTCACTACTTGCTTGGCAATACCTCACTTTTGGCTTTAATGTTGAGCATTCGCATTCGCCCAGGCGAGGAGGATAATGGGTTCTATCCTAGACCCAGACATACCAAAGTCCTCAAAAATGGTAGATATTATTCCCTGCTTAACGTTTAGCATTTAGGTTAATGACAACAACTGCTTCGTCCGTTGTCAGTATAATGTGACGGGGCGGAATGCTCTGCTGGGTGCCATCGTCATGGTATTTCAGTTAGATGGCACCATGAGGTCCACATCAGACCCTTGCTATCACAAGGAGTCAATTACACAAACATACCATGTATGGCACGTCCTTAAATTACCTTAGCTGTTAATAGGGTGTTAAATAATGAAACTCCCAGCTGTACTTTGTTTGACCCCCGAATTTTTCTCGAAAGGAAGCTCACACATTTTGAATTGTTTCAAACAGAAAAACTATAGATCGATACAAACGCAATTAACAAACAGGTCCAGTGTTGTTTACATAATGGCCATACAATACCAAGGTGCACCAACCTCAGTTAGCCTAATTGGGGCACAGGTACTAGCATCGTCTGTCAATACACTCATTATAACCTGAGTGTATTGACAGACGAGGTTAGTACCTATGATAGGGTTTGCCAAAACACTCCTGTTTGTTTATGGATCAGAAATACAGAGGGTTGGAACTGGGTGGGCTTTAAATAACAAGCTAGATCTGCTGCTAACGATTTGCAAGATGGCTGCCGAATTAGTCAAGGGACGCGACCCTCAGGTCGCTCAGACCAAATAAGAGGCAGCAACTCGGTTCAAGTCATCAATAATTAATCAATAACCTTGTTATTTTTCAGAATCTGTTAAGGTGCTTTGTCCTACAAAAGTGAAATATTAATGTTACTGACTTTATAAAAACCCATACAAAACCCGTTTTAGAATAATTTTTTAAAACTTGTGCTGGTGTTAAGAGCATACAATAGGCTAATTGTTAAGCTGCATTTTATATCTCTCCACTAATAGCAATAATAACTCCAATAAGAAATTTCAATGATAAAAAGGCCACTCAAAGACTGACATTTGTATTTATTTTACTAATTCAGCCACCTTGTTGCTTCTATCAAAACTGCTAATTGCCCTGAAGAACACATTGATAGAAAGAAATTGTAAACATACCACACATGGTAGAAACAACAACCAAAATATAACCAAATCCCCGCGCCAACCTCAGTGGGGTGGCCGAAAACCGCCCAAAAGCATTCATGGAGCACGAATGTTTTCCTCACTGTTTAAAAGTGATTCTAAAAACTTGTATTTTCTTTTTCAGAACTATGGTCCCGGTTCGAGTCCAGTAAGTCATTTATATCATTTCTAGACCAAACTTATTAAGCAGGCCATATTCTGCTCAACTATTTTTTTTTTTACATTAGTAGAAAACTTCCACAATGACTTTTGAAAAAAGAAAGAATCTTTTTGCTTTATTTAAACATCACCTTAAGTTACATCACGTTAAGTTAATATAGCGTCGTAAAAAACGACACGTTTTTTTTCTTTTTCATCTCTTTTAAGATACCATTGGACTCTAGTGGGTCTTCAAGCGATTATGCCACCGTTGGTCCAGGGGATAATGCAGTAAGTCTTTTATATATCATTTCTAAACAAAAGATATCAAACAGGCCATATTCGGCTGATATAACATATTTCCGCAAGTAGAACACTTTTTTTCAATGACTTTCAAAAAAAGAAAAAAGCTTGTTAAGTGAAGTTAATGTTATCGTGCGGACACCCATTTCACTATAAACAATTATTGAATCATGTACTTCAGTCTTTAAAACATGGGTAAACAATGTAGTGAACTGGACTTCTCATCATTATGCTCTGGAGGTAACAATGTAGTGCGCTCCAATCTTTTAAGTTTGCCCCTAAGTTCCAAACGGTACATCTTCTTGAGCAAATTGTCGAAACATAAATCACAAATTGAACTCTATTTAGTGTTTGGATAACTTCTTTAGCGGATGCAAACAAGATATAATAAATATAAATACAAAATATTGTAATCTACCCTTATTTCATAATTTATAAAATTGTGTTTCTCCAGTGTATCGTTGTAGTGTCACTTCTTTCAATTTATGTACCGTATATAAACAGAATAAATTCCTGCTTCAGTTAGTGTTATATGTGCTGCTAGAGTGTGGGATCACACAACGTTACACTATATGCGGTGCGCACAAAATGTGCGCACGACGTGTGAACGATGTACGCACCATGCACGAACGATGAAATAATGGGTGATTAATGATAACAATCGTCGTTTGCATGATAGACAAACGGTATGCTATGACAATCGTGGTTGATTTAAATAGAAAAATGGATTGAATAATAAATATTATTTCGTTTCCAAACTACACGACCTTGATTCCGAAGTATGCTACCATATGTTAGCTACATTGTAGATGTATGGTTTTCTATGTAAGAATTTAGTTCAAATGTGTATTCATCAAGGACGAATCGACACGCATATCAGCACGGTCCCATACAAAAACGCAGATGAACATTTTTTTTTTTCAAATAAGTCCTGAAATGTTTACATAATGGTCGTGCATAATATTACAGATCGACTCTCTGTGTCCGGGACAGGCCACGCAAACCCCCTGGTCACTTATCAGAGGTAGCAGAGTACAGTAAAAATGGCTTGATCCTAAAAATAAGGGGCATGTCTTGGATAAACATGGATAGCGGATTCATCCTGCACAACACGCCTACATAATTTTATTTTTATATATATATATATAAACAATGTTTTGAATACATATTTTTTAGAAGAATGATTTTTTTTTCAAAAAGTGATTTCCTCAGGTTCAGGACTTGTGAAAACCATGGTTACCACATCAAAACATACAAAAAATGCAAAAGAAACATGATTTTTAACCCAAAATTTGACCCACGCAAGTAGTAATCTTTTTCATAAAACCCGTCTTAAATTGAATATCACCTACTCGGTAACCGAAATACTCACATTTTAGCATAGGCCGTTCAACTGGATTTTTCACAATATTTACACATGCGCTGAGTACAAAAAAATAGACTACATGAAAAGCTAGCTTTTGTTGTGTAGACACAGATTTGCAAATGGCCAAAAATGTAGTCTCAAACAATCCGATTTTTCTTTTTAATATATGAAGCCCACATAGTCCACTTCATCATGTATATGCCAATTTTAGTGCTATATTTTTTTCTTTTTAGTTTGATACATGTAATATTATATGGGTTATTCATTGTACAAAAATATCACCCATGGTCACCGTACATTACTATACACTACTACCTAAAAACATGTTTTCTTTTTCAAAACTTTGGTTCCGGTTCGAGTTTAGTAAGTCATTTATATCATTTCTAGACCAAACTTATTAAGCAGGCCATATTCTGCTCAACCAACTTGTTTACGTAAGTAGAAACTTTCACAATAAATTTTGAAAAGAGAAAGAATCTTGTTGCTTTATTTAAACATCACATTATGGTATATAGCGTCGTCAAAAACGACACATATGTTATATGTTTTTTTCTTTTTCATCTTTTAAGATATCATCTAGTTGGGATTCAAGCAGTTATGCCACCGTTGTTTCAAGGGATAATATAGTAAGTCTTTTATATCATTTCTAAACAAAAGATATCAAACAGGCCATATTGGACTTATATGACATATTTTCGTAAGTAGAACACTATTTTCCAATGACTTTCGAAAATAGAAAAAAAGCTTGTTATTTGTGTGAACATCAAACTATGGTTACGCTAGTGTCATACAAAGATATGCTTTTCTTCCTTATCCATTCGAAAACATCTACTGACTCTGTTAGAGATTCCAGCATTTATGCTATCGTTGGTCAAGGGGATAATATAGTTAGCGTTTTATACAATTTTTAAACTGATCAAAAAAGCCATACACTGCTGATATAACTAATATTTACTTAAATAGACTACTTGATCAAAGAATTTTGAAGAAGAAAGTAACTTGTTTCTATAAGTGAAGATGATGTTATTGTGCGGACACCCATTTCATTATAAACAATTATTGAATCATGTACCTCAGTCTTTAAAACTTGGGTAAACAATGTAGTGAACTGGACTTCTCATCGTTGTGCACTGGAGTTAAAAATGAAGTGCATTCCAATGTTTTGTCTAGTGCAGTTCCCTGTTCACTACGTGTGCACTAACAAATGTTCCGTATCTTTTCCGTTCCACTAAATTGATCAACTAGTAGTACCAAATTTCACCTACATGTTTGGTAGGAAACAACAAGGCGAAAGATCTTTGAAGTGTACAATTGCACGCATCATATGCAGCATAAACATGCTTATTTGTGTGCATTATGAAGTCACATATTCCGTCTTTGCGTATTGCAGAGTTATCTTCTCTTG
>NW_018405583.1:35236-38628 GCF_002113885.1 Mizuhopecten yessoensis
GAAGATAACTCTGCAATACGCAAAGACGGAAAACTGCAACTGTAAATATAGGTTACCCGGATATGTGTTTGTCCTTTTTTCTGTTTTCAGGCGATGTTTCGACCTCGTGACGTTACAGATGACAGACCAGCACGTCACATTCCCGTTCCCTACATTACGGTATTATGCATTTTAAATTCTTCATGTGTTATCAAATGCATTTAATACAGATTAAGATTGACTGACAACATTATTTAAAAGGTAATGTTTGCACCTGTATTACTATTGCAAGTAGGGTAAATTCCTGTAATGCCATTTTGCGACTTCATCAAGATAGTAAAGACATAATAACGCAACTTCTTTTGCTGAATCAATATCAGATAGAAATATCATAATAATATCATTGGTAGCCCTCATTTGTGTTGGCGTGGACACGTCTTTTAGAAAGAAGGCTTACACCTTTTAGTTATTTCAAACAGATTCTATATATTGACAGTAATGCAATTGACAGACAGGTCCAGTGGTGTCTACATAACGGAAATACTGTACCAAGGCGCGCTCAAGACATTTAATTTTAATTTTAGTTTCGTTTAACGTCCTATCAACAGCTGGTCAATTAAGGACGTGCCTCCAAGTGTGTTGTGTATGCGTGTATGTGTTCTAGAGGTAGGTTGTGTTAGTGTCATTGCATCCTTGTGATAGAGCTACTTTTGGCTTTAATGTTTTAAATATATAAACTTCAAATGTTTATTTATAAAGGACATACCTCGACACACAAATCAGCACGGTCCAATACAAAAACACAGGTGAACATTGCTGCCTTGTTCACGCACCTGTTCACGCACCTGTGGGGTTTGTCGTCGCCCGGGGCAATTTTGCGAGGTGTGAAAATGATACAGATGTCCAATACAGAGACATTATAGATCGACACCAATGCAATTAACAAACACGATGCATTCACGATGGGTGCACGCTGTTTTTTCGGGGGTTTTTTGCGGACCCAACTGTACATGTAGAAAACCTGGAATTCTGGGGGTTTTTTTCTTTTTTTCCAGGTAATTGATGACAGACCAGCCCCTCAATCGGCATTTGTCAACAATAGGGTAATTTACATTTCCTATTCTTGCTGTGTTATCAAGTGCATCATTACAGATTGTGATTAATTGATACCTTAATTTAAATGGTTATTTTCGCAAGTACAGTGCACTACTGTAATTCAAAATAATAGCGAAAAATCAGGTAAAACTACGTGAGAATTTCATTTATTAGTCTTATGCTGCCTACGTCAGGTAGCCATAATCTGTACTGACATGGACACTTGAACTTACCTAGAAACTAAGCTCACACATTTAAGTTGTGTCAAATAGGCAAACAAGAGATCGACACAAACGCAATTGACAAACAAGTCCTGAAATGTCTACAAAATAGTCATACGTAATTACAGATCGACTCTCTGTGTCCGGAACAGGCCACGCAAACTTGTCGGTCACTTATCCAAACGTTGTTGACTTGTTTTACAACCTGCGTTAAAACCCCATTCTTGACAGTTTACATTAGTTATACTGTATATATGTGATACGCATTGTTGAATAAGGGCATTATGAAAAATTAGCTAATCAGAAATTACTACGATGTTCCTTATTTAAAATCTTCCGGCTTTTTAGGTCACCTGGCCGTATGTTATGGTGACCTTTTTCGATCCGTCTCCGTCTGTCGTCGTGCGCTGTGTGTTAACTTGTGAGCACGATAACTTAAAATTAAAGTGAATGGATTTCGATGAATTGTGCTATGCTGCTTTATATCAATCAGACCACGGACATGTATGAAAATACAAACAGTAACTGACAGAGTGATGGGACTTTGACTTTTTAATAACTATTCGAGCATATGGGATTTGAGCTTGTGAGCACAATAATTTGAATAAATGTGAATTGATTTCGATGAATTTTGCTATACTGCTTTATATTAATCAGATCTCGGATACGTTTGCAAATGATCCTAATCAAACAGTAACTTGCAGAGAAACTGACAATCGGAGAATACAAGATGGCCTTTCCTGACCTGTGGCATGCTGAGACGAGAAAATGTTCGACTTCTCGAGATAATCTGCAGCAATTCACTTTTTTTTTGTATAAATATTCCTTATAATGTTCCAAACAAGTGTTCTTACTTTTTGTGCCGATCAGAAATTCCAAGATGGTCACCCTGACCTCTCATTGACAAAGATGATTTTCACTTCTTCTCAAGAAAGGCTTCGCCGATTGACTAGGTGTACCAAACTTCACATTCGTGGTTATTAGGAAACAACAAGGCGAACGATTGTTGAATCGTACGATTGTACGCGCTATATGTAGTGCAGGCACGCTGATTTGTGTGCATTATGTAGTCACATACAGTGTATAATGCAACTGTAAATATAGGTTACCCAAGTATGTTTTTGTACTTTGTTTCTTTTTTCAGGCATTGTTTCGACCCCATGACGTTACAGGAGACAGATCAGCACGTCAAAATCCTGCTCCCAACACTACGGTAATATGCATTTTCAATTCTGCATGTGCTATCAAGTGCATTTGATACTTGGTTTGATTTTGGTTTTATCTTGTTTAACGTCCTATTAACAGCTGAGGCCATTTAAGGACGTGTATGTGTGCTGGAGACAGGGTAAGTGGATATAGAAGTGTTTCTTATGAGTTTTCGACCAAGTTCGTTACTTTCCTGCTGATTGTAAAATTCCAGATGGCCACACTGGCCTGTGTTTGGCTAGGACATTTACAACTTCATCTGTAAATAAACCATTAAACGTATAATCTAATTCCGCTATACAGCATGTGCATGCCTGGTCACGAGGCTAGTATGGGTGTATGCCCTCTCTCCAAAGTTACTATGTGCCAATTTAAAAAAAAAGTGCTGCGATTTGAGTGCTTCAGAATTTACTAAGGTGATCTCTTAGGCCCATTGGCCTCTTGCTTCCATTTTTCTAAATTGTTCAACTAGGTGTACCAAACTTTACATACGTGCTTGCTAGGAAAACGACCAGGCGTACGATTGTACACGCTATATGCAGTGTACGCACGCTGATTTGTGTGCAATATGCAGTCACATACAGTGTATAATGCAACTGTATATATAGGTTACCCGGATATGTTTTTGTACTTTGTTTCTATTTCCAGGCAGTGCTTCGACCTCGTGACGTTACGGGAAACAGATCAGCACGTCACAATCCTGTTCCCAACACTACGGTAATATGCATTTTCAATTCTTCTTGTGTTATCTATCAAGTGCATTTGATACTTCGTTTGGTTTTGGTTTTATTATGTTTAACATCGTATTACAGTTGTGGGATCGCACAACGTTATGAAAAGTCAACTGGATGTTTAATATTTGTTATTTGCATTCGTTTTGGTCTATAGCTC
>NW_018405583.1:40792-40999 GCF_002113885.1 Mizuhopecten yessoensis
TAGGTACAAAGTGGCAATGTTTTCCTGTGTAGCCGAGACTGCGTTGTAAATTTACACGTGTCGATTAAGGTCGTTTAAAACCCCCACAACACACCATTTCTAAATTTAAGAAAGTGTAGACAGAAAGATAAGCTTATAGATGTAGCTAGTGTATATAAACATACTGAACAAGAGGCCCATGGGCCTTAACGGTCACCTGATATATTT
>NW_018405583.1:50960-81315 GCF_002113885.1 Mizuhopecten yessoensis
TTAAGTAGTCGAGATGACGGAAGTTGGTATCTAACCAGTAGATCTAGAAACCGGTAGGAAACCAAGTCTTGGAAGGCGGTNGGATTTTGAAATTTTAGTAAATTCGACCCTTTTTGGCCCCACCCATCAGCCCCTTGGGGTCAGTCAGGGCTCATATGTGCTTATTATCAAACTGCTACCTAATACTGATAATGCTAACCCAAATTGAATTACTTCCAATGGAAATTAAACAAATGTTGGTCCAAAATGTGATTTCCCTAAATAAACTATAGTAAACTTTACCCCCTCCCCAGGAGAAAACGTGAGACCCAAGGGTCACAAAAATCACAATTTTAGTAAACCACATTAAGACCCTTCTATCTATGAAGAGTATTTGATTTNAGTAAAGTTTACCCCCTCCCCAGGGGAAAACGTGAGACCCGAGGGTAAAAAAAAATGACAATTTTGGTACAGCACCTTAAGACCCTTCCATCTATGGAGAGTATTTGATTCTACCATATCTGGGTCTTGAGTAGAAGATTTTTGAAATTTCAGTCAATTCAACCCTTTTTAGCCCCACCCATCAGCCCCTGGGGGTCAGTCATGGCTCATATGTGCATACTATCAAACTGCTTTCTAATACTGATAATGCTAACCCAAATTTAATTACTTCCAATGGAAATTAAACAAATGTTGGTCCAAAATGTGATTTCCCTAAATAAACTATAGTAAAGGTTACCCCCTCCCCAGGGGGAAACATGAGACCCCAGGGTCAAGAAGTTCACAATTTTGGTAAAGCACCTTAAGATCCTTCCATATATGAAGAATACTTGATTCTACAATATCTGGGTCTTGAGAAGAAGATTTTTGAAATTTTAGTCAATTTGACCCTTTTTGGCCCTGCCCCTCAGGCCCCTGGGGGCTTGGGACTAAACCGGCCACTTTTTTGTTGACCTTTGTCCATGGAAGGTCCCTGCAAAATTTCAGTGAAATTGGTTCAGGGGTTTTGGAGAAGAATTCGAAAATGTAAATTGTTTACGAACGAACGACGGACGACGACGGACAAAGGGCGATCGCAATAGGTCACTTGAGACTTTGTCTCAGGTGACCTAAAAATCTAATTTTATGTTCAAACACGAAACCGTATATATTGTCAGCCCATTCGTTAATTTACACCAACCACGATTGTTATCGCCCAACGTTCGTCGCACAGTTGTGCGCACCAATTGTGGACGATGTGCGGACGGAGTGTGAACGATGTATGCACGGTGTGCGGTGCGTTGTGCGTTCCCATAACTGTAACAGTTGAGGTCATTTAAGGAGGTGCATCCATGTTGTGTAAACATGCATGAATGTACGTGTGCTGAATACAGGGTATGTTGATATAGAAGCATCCTTCTGATAGCGCGGATCTAATGCCGACTTATAGTGCTATTTCACTGAAATACCAAGCCGACGGCACCAAGCACATCAATCCGCCCGGTCACATTATACTGACAACGTGTGAACCAGTTGTTGCCATTACCCTTAATGCTTTACGATAAGCAGAGAAAAACAACTACCATTTGTAAGGACGTGTAAGGATGATGAAAGCAATTAGTTCACCCTTTGTCTGTATAATGTGACCAGAAAGAGGGCTCTGCTAGGTGCCTTCGGGATTTTCTTTCAGTGAGATAGCACCATGAAGTCGGCACTATATCCGCGCTGTCACAAGGAGGCAAGTTCATCAACACACTCTTGTCTCCGGCACTCATACAAACATGCAGGCATACACACATACATGGAGGCACGTCCTTAAATGACCTTTGCTGTTCATAGGACGTTACAAAAACCTAACCAAACCAACCCCATAACAATGAATACAACTGTTGAGTATATGTTGACAAATAAACATAATTTTGAAATCGTTGGGATCCACACACTATAACCATCAATACATTGGTGGGCATACAAATATAACAAAAATATGATTTTAGAATAGACTCTTGGGCCTGGCCTCAACCCTAGGGACGTAATTCTCGGATAATCACTTTGAACAGGTGAGGATTCTCAACTCACAGCCATATATACCTGTAGCATTGTTGGTCATAAAAATCCCAGTGAGCGAAACAGGTTGTGTGGGTCACTTGTTACATGGACAGTTACTGCTACGTTTATCCATATATATATTTGGTCAGGACGAGCTCACCTGCTATTACCTGGTGAGACGCTCACTAACCTGAACGAGTTGCTTTCACCAGGGCCCGGGATCATGAAACGGACTTAAGTCAAATTCTGGACTTAAAAAACTTAACTTGGGGATCATGAAAAAAAACTGACGTCTTAAGTTTGAATTTCTGTCTTAAATCCTAAGACTGCTACATGCAGACTTAAGTCTGAATTTGATCTTAAATATGGCGGACAAATCGTACGCTTCAGGTGCCCGTCTGCTCTATTGAGAGAAAGGAAGAGACATTTCATCCCGAGTATTTCTAGACCATTTACTTTTAAAACCCTCCAATTAATTCAGGATGAATGGAGAGTTTTACAAACGTGCTATTGATTCAAATGACCATCTTAAGGCGGTCCACATCGTAATCCAACAAGATCATCGAAGTTTCCCACCATTCAGGTTTCCGACCATCTACACTCGCTGGCTCAGCTTGTCCGAGGATCATTCACAGAAAGACATGATGAAATGTTAATCCTGAGTCTCATTTTATTGTAGACGTGTTCATCCCTATAAAAGACATACTTATATGTCTACTGCAAACAGACGTTCGCTTTAACTTACATTTTTCCGGTGTTGTAAACAATGCGACTGCAGCGCCGCATCCTCGACGGTACTGTAATAAAACTAATAAACGCTCTCATTTGCGAGATCACAATAATCACCGTACTGCGGATAAAACGAAGATGTAGTGTTCCTTTTAGCCTAAATAATTCTTTATTTTAATAATCATACATCGCCAACTGAAAAGTTCATTGAAAAATAACCTTTACATGTTTTAGTAGGTATATTGAGTCCAAGTTAAGTAGAACATTAAAACATGTCGACCATGCAAGGTAAACACTTTTACTTTATCATTTAAAGGAGTATAACTAGGATATTACTCAATATTTCGCACAAATATTCAGTAACTTTACGAGTTTGTATTTATCTCATTTAAATGCAACGTCATGTTAGAAAGCGCATTTTATACATTTAATTCATCGTCTTGTCATAATGTGAAGTAGATGCCTTTATATGGAAGCATGTATTGACAAATTATGCACATCATATGAATTCTCAAATTACACGCACGATTCAAGCAAATCCTACGTTTCCCTCTAATTTTTAAATATACACAATAAATCTATGATTTATTTCAAGAATATTTGTTACTTCAGCTGAATATGCAATAGTGAATATCATAGTAAAGAGTAAAGACAACTTCGATGCATAGTTAAACCTGCTCGTCTTTTCTCATTCATATTTTATTAAAATTCCATCTATTGTGAAATTGGCAAATATCGGCAAACATCGGGAAACTTCGTAATGTGGGTATTCCTCCTAATCGTGACGTCATTTTCGGTATGAGTAACCGCCCGTTGGGGAAACCCCGATTGTAAACAAATGACGATTGTTCGTTATTTTCGCGGCCGTTTTAGGAACATTTCGTCAAAATTACACACTGTCAGCGGTGGACGTGTGTGTTTAAGGGAAAGGGATTTGTAAAATAGAGATTGTCCTTTTTTTTAACAACGTGAAGCTAGGTAGACATGCAGAACGTTATTGGTGGAAAGATGGGTGTCAGGTCGTTTCGTCCTAAATCCGGTTCGCCCTGGGTCATTCCGCACTAAGTTGTTTCGCCTTAAACATGTTTTTAGTGTGATTTGTTATGTCCTGTTTAGTTGTGTATGGTTAATTTTATCTAATTTGAAGTTTTTCTATTTCTCCCCTATCTTATTAGACTCGTTAGATTTGTACGTGGTTGGCCGAATCGACCAAACACACACGGGCTACAATATCATTTTTTTTTTCGAAATGTGACATAGTAAAAGATTGTTGTGTTTATATTTTTGTATTGCCATAGGCCTATGACGTATCAAGAAAATCATGGTGCTTTGAACACATTACTTTCGATAATTTGATGTCAAGTCACTTCAACTGTCGAAAATGGACAAAATTGGTCAAACAGGGAGGAGGGGTCGTAACTATACATTTTTTTTCAACATTCAGACGGTAAAAATTTTGATTTATTACGTTTTTTGTAATTTAAAGCGATTTTACAAGAAAACTGTTTTTTATTTTTTTATCTATATTTGATATAATTTGTTGCACAACTTATTTCTTCCAACATTTACCATGAAAATTGGAGAACAAAAATTTGAATTTCATGGCAATATTAAAAATGAATAAATTATTTCTGGAAAGAGTTATTATTTTCATATTTGTAATCTACAATGTTTGACCAATTTGTCGGTATATACAAGTAAATGGTTTGCAAAAAGTGAATAAAATCATAATTGTCTGCATATAGAGTTTTTTTTGTCATTTTATTAGACTTTGAACAGAAAGGGGCCCAATGAGTGAACTTATAAAATGCATCAAAACTGGAACCATTTGCGGTAAAAGTTCATAAAAATGTGGAGAATACGCGTGTGTGGAAAACATAAATATATATTAAGTTTACTTCCAAACAAATGTGTATAATACATGGAATACCTTAAATATATTTTGTTTTTTTCAGAATCGTTGCTGTTCTAAAAAAGTGAGTTTCTTTTAATGTATATGTAAACGATCATTTCTCAAGGGCTCACTAAATGCTTTTCAATAACAAAATCATAATGACTTTGTCTATTGAATTCTACAGCGGTACTTTACAGAAATAATACCAAGATACAGTAACGCGAACCAAGTAATCAAATATTTAGGATCTGCTCTTTTGGAAAGTCTCATTATGTTACTCATTTTGAGCCATACTGACCCTGACACGTCATGAAATTGATTATTCATGACGTCACGAACAATAGCGTGACCCCGAAAGGTCAATGTGATTCCGCCTCACTTTGAATATCCATGACGTTACCAATTCCACAGCAGAAAGACCGAAACTTCAAAGAAATCACTAAAAAACTATGGGCAATTATCATATCCTTGTGAGTTTTGGTAATATTTTTCACCCCTGTGGCAAAGAAAAAGGGTCAACCTCGGCCTTTTGGTTGTTAAGTAATAATTTGAATCTGTTTTTAAACATCGGGCACTCTGGCACTAGTAACAACGAAATAAGGTAACGGTCATTCGTTCGAACAAAAAAACACCGTGTACCAGTAGCCCTTTAACCGAGTACTCAACTGGGCATATATCATACCCCTGCGGCTTTTGATTCTTCAGAAGAAGTTGCCTTTACAGCTTGACACATTTGAGCGTGAAAATGGGTCACGGTCATTTACTTGGTAGCCTTTCAACCCGGCATGCTACTGATTATTGTGTCGCCTGCGAAAAGCTGGTGACACATAGGTATTGCTATGTCGGCGTCGTCGGCGGCGTCGTCCGCACAGAGGTTTTCGTGCGATAACTTGAGTTTCCTTGGGTCGATCAAACTCAAACTTCATGCATTGCTTCCTTACCAAAAGTGCTTGCTTGGGATTGCTTTTCAGGTCCAAAAGTCAAGGTCACTGTTACTATAAAAAGAAAATCTGTTTTCGTGCGATAACTTTAGTTTCCTTTGACCGGTCAAACTCAAACTTCATGCAGTGCTTCCTTACCAAAATTGCTTGCTTGGGATTGTTTTCAGGTCAAAGGTCAAGGTCACTGTTACTATAAATAGAAAATCTGTTTTCGTGCGATAACTTGAGTTTCTTTTGGCCGATCAAACTCAAACTTCATGCAGTGCAAAGCATACTTGCATTTTCAAGAATGTTTTTTGGATACCAATGAGGCGATCGATGCTGGTCTTGCTTGTGGACACCATATTGTATCTATTTCTTTGTAATCTCCCAGCTTCCTGCGCAGGCGACACATCCACCTCCGTGGATTTCTTGTTAATCACCACCCTGATCCTTTTTGTTATCGGAACAAATTGTTTGAATTTGTTTTAGCAATTTACGCCTGTGATCTTGAACTTTGGTCAAAGTCATTTATTTAAACAGATTTCGTTACCCTTCATCCCAGCCTGCTACCCGTCAATATTCATCAACCTGTGCATTTTGGTTATTCAGATGAAGGTGTTATAAGCTTTTACTTCAATCATTTGACCCCAGTGAGCTTGTCATTTAAACAATCCCTTTGGGCCAGGTGAGCTAAAAAAAAAAATGGCGGCACAGTTATATTTTAGTTATTAATCTACCGTCAGAAAAGGTGAAATTATAAAATTGCTTGGAGCGCAAAAAATAAACATTTTCAGAATGGCCGCCGAATCGGTAATTCCTTAAAAAAATCATTTTCATTTTCGGGTGTAGGTTTGCTTTTATAATTGATTGTAATTTTTAAAATCAAATGAAATCTTTCATTAGATCAATTCCAGATTTAAACGTAATTTTACCTCAGAAGGGCAGATCCTAAGCGTGCAATGTTTTTAGTAAATCCGAGCTTTTGTGTTAAACCTGCAATCGACATAGAGAAAGGATCCGACATATTGCATATAGAATTTATGAAAAAGGATTTCTATTTCATTTCAGCAAATTAGAATGAAATATACATGGCAAGTTTCATAACGACATAATGATTCTTTTATGATTCACACAAAGCACAATGAACGAAAAGTACGCTTTTCTATGTCATCCATTGTTCAAATTCAACTATGTAATATCTATGTTAATTGTCCTTATTGTGACATCATATTATGAATAGAAAGTCAGTAACGTCAAATCTTAATATTTAATAATGAATCTAGATTATGAAATATGAATAGCAAGGTAATCATGCGAAAATGACTAATAACTTTAAATGATGAGAGGCTTCGTACATTATTATGTAAAATGCGTATATCGCCTTTTATAAAACAAGGTGCACACACAACATTTTGATATACAAGTTTGATTTTTGCAAAAGTCCAACTTTCTACTTATTTCTGAAACAATAATGATGTAATTGAATACTTGATGAAATAAATAAATTTCTGTTTTAGACCCAATTGATGTGTTGCGCCATTGTTGGCATTGTAATTGTTGCAACTGTTGTGGTTTGCATGTACTTCATCTTGAGACCGAGCGTTGACCAAGGTAAATTTAACAAAGATGTGACGAATCCTAAGCATAGTGGGCTGATCAGATCGCCCGTCGCATTTTCTCCAAACATATTTCATGCAGATTTTGATTTTCAGATTTTTAGTTTGTTATCGCTCTTTATCAATAATTAAAATACAGATCTTTCTGAAGTTTCATATGTTAATTACCTATGGTCCAGAGTTATGCATGGGACTAATCGGCGAAACGGAATGATCGTAGGAACCCATCTTCAATTTTTAGAGAAGAAATTTGTTATCGCTCTTTCTCAAAAAGAACCAGACAAATCTTTCTAATATTTAATAGGTAGATGTCTCATGTCCATAGATGTGTTTGTTTGATTTTGAAAATGATTTAATTAGGTCTAATAAAGGGTAAATAAAACGCGTAAAAGGAAATGACATTTACTAAATTAAAAGATGAAAGGGAACATGTCAACTTGAATAGCAACATTGGCTAACGTTAGTTATACCTTCTTGAAAAGATCAACGGTTTTCAAATCATGTAATTTGACGTTTTGAGGAAGTACTATGAACTAATATAATTTTCCAAATTCAGAACGGTGTGCTTGCATTTTTGTCAAATACGTAAAACCCATGACGGCCAACACGTTCCTGTAGTTTAACAAACTCCATAGGCGTTATATGTAATAGAAAATTATTGTTCCTCCAACATATCAAAGCACTAAACATGCAAATAGTAGTGTCCCATACTGATTGGAGCTCTGATATGAAGGTATTTCCGAGTCTCTATAGAGCACATATAAGATCAAAACTTTATTACGAATCCACTGTATATGTATCTACCAGAGATGCCTGAAAATTAGATACCGTTCATCACGGCTTGCTCTAGGAGCTTTCAAAACCACACCTGTTGGAAGACGCTACGTGGAAGCGAACGAACCACCATAATTATAATCGTCGTTAGAAACTGTCATTGCATTTTGCATCTTGGTTGAAGCCAAACCTTTCAAACCCAGTCTACCCTCTCGCTTTCAATCCAAATTACGAAACCTCATTTCAAAATACACTTAATTGTATTCCAACTTTTTCCAAATCAATGCCGACACTATCTAATCATTTCAAACAATAGATGTTCCTCCATACCTTTTGATCCCACCTTTTAAAGCCAATGATATACCGAAGTCAGTCATCTATTTTGACTTCATATCTGTCCTACTGAGCCTTCACAATAAAACTTTGAAGAATGTTTCAATTAGTAAAATACTAAAAAGTAAAATGGCCACCAGGTACATAGCTATCTTTGATTTTTAGAGTTCAAGTTTGTTACCGCTATATCTACATAATTACCTTCCTTTGGTAGAAAACTCTCAATCAAAAATTAAAAAAAAGATGCATTAACCCTTGGAAACGCTTTTAATTCAGCAGATGATCAGAAAAAAATGAAGGGGAAATATCAAACTTAAATAGTACTTATGAAAGGAATACGATGGTGGTCAACACCATCCGTCTGGAATTTCCTGTTTTAAAGTTTTTCAGTTTTTTCTTACAGAATGTCAAATTCTTCCAAATGAAATTATCTGCCCTTTTGAACAAGGGTACACTAGGGTTGATATATTGAGTCCACCAGTTCAGTTGGAAAAAGGAGAAGGACGTTCTTCATATGATTTAGAGGAGGACATGGATATCACAGTTGACGGCTTTAACATCCGAGTGACGAACGATCAAATTACTATTCGGAAGCAACCAAGTGATTGCCCAGAAGAGGGGGAATATCCTATCATCTTCAACAGTGAAAACAGCACACAGCGTGAAATCAAGCTACCGCTGAAAGTTAAAGGTACACCTTTATTGTATAATATTAACATATAAAAAAAAATCTATACACCTAAACAAAACTTCTAATATGATACTGTTAGTAAAAAAACAAATTCCTTCCGTATTTCAGATCTCACTGATACTATGCAGATGGAAATTACTCCATTTACAAATACATCAGACGGCAAAGACTACGTCCAACTTGTCTGTTCGGGATACCATAAGTGTGGAACAGTAGTGGTGGATCTGGAGCTCCAGGTACCAGACTTTGGCGCATACAACAAACCAATGATTTGTTCGAGGACCACTGGTGATGGTAAAGTCATGGACAATTATGGATATGCATGCACTCTTATCATGAGTGTGAAAATGTTTCAACGAACCGAAAATCTTAACTGCAAACCAACAGTGGAAACTTTACAGAACGTTAAGACCACATCCATCGCACAACAATCTATCGATGTGAATGGTAAGAATGTTTATTCATATTGTATGAAATTAAAGCACGTTAAAGCAGTCATTTAATGATTTTATCGTATAAACCTTAGTCGCTATGTATGTTATCGATAGGTACGATGGACCGACCGATATAGAAGTGCTAATCTGTTGCTTTGCTATGTTTCCAGTATATTTGCTACAACATTTTTTGTATCTTTTCTGTTACATGAAAACCGCATTTTTTGTGGCACTTTGGTTGTTTTTAACAAAGATATGGCACCAAAATTCATGTAAAGTATTCGTTATTCTTGCAGTGACCACCAGATCGCATTTTATCCTTGAAAAGGGGGAAAATACGACCATAAAATGGAATGCTAATGCAGAAACAATGATAGACTTGCGTCATATTCAAACGAAACACAATGGATTTTTCCGCGCAAACGAATTCGATGTAGATGACCGAGTTAAACTATCCACTAGTTCTAAAGAATCTATCGCTACATTTGAAGTTGCGTTCCGCCCAGTCACCTGTATTGATGCGGGAACATGGGAATTACACCTGCTGAATGGTGACAAATCTATCAAAGAAATCCAAGTTAACGGTAAGTTGCGTTAGTGGATACCTTTTCACATTTGTATACATGTGTAAAAAGGGAGCACATGATATTTCTGTTGTGACAGTAAGCATAATTTCTTCTTTGCTTTTATATGTATCAAGTAATTCGTGTACAACAAAAGGTTTGTTTGGTCGGATTCATTGATAATGCTGGATCAAACTAACGTTTCAATGTATTACTTATGAGACCTAATTGTACATAAATAAATATAGCTCAACGAGCAATTTGTTCAAAACGTCAATAGGACATCTGTTAAAATGTGAACCATTGCTTCATTGTTGTTGTTTTTTTAAATCATTTTAGGAATGTCGACATTTACAGACTGCCCCAGTCTTGTAAACGTAACTGTTGGAGACGGACTCGAGCTTAAGTTTACATATTGCGTTCCCGATAATGTGCGAACATATTTATTGAATCTGTATGGGAAAACGAGTAGAAGCGGATCCTTCCTAAAAGATAAACCTTTACAAGTCGTCGATAAAACTACATATTTCTGGGGACTTCTTCATCTGAATGAGTTGTCGGTGATTTACAAAAACCAGCTACCGATAACCTGTGCTGATCACATGACGGCATTTGTGATGTCATTGCATACAAAAGAAAGCGACACCATACAGAATATCACATCCCTCACTAATGTGATAGGTATGTATAACCACAGTTGCACTCATATTGTACACACAAACTAGTTGTGAATAGTATGCTGTTAAAATGTAATTAATTGATAGCCTCATGAATCTTTTCAAAGTTTAAAACTTAATATATTTTGTCAGTCAAAATGTTTTACGTGGTTTAAAACTGTTTTTAACCTTTGCGGCTAACGAAAATATAATTTACAATATTAAATCCCGGTTTTGAAAATGATTGCGTATATGTTTATTTTATACAAATTATTTGACCTTACACATTTGGATAATACACATTTGCTCTTTGAATTTACTTCAGTTGGTAAAGGTCGGTACCACAGCTTTTCCACCGGAGGTGATTTCAGAGAAAACATCCAAGCAGTTATCAACCTTCGCTTGCATTTGGGTTGCAGACCACAACACATGATAATACACGTCAACGGAACACTCCTGACCTCCAAGTACGCTTTAACTGAAGACCGGAGCACAGGAGAGAAAATATTTAGTAAATCCTTTTCATTCCCCAAGATAAGGATGCAGGATAACGGCACCGGCGTTGAACTGTACTGCAGCCTTATTGATGATGAAGGATCTCTAAGAAACCTCTATATTACGCAAGTGATTCGTGTCATTCCAGGTACAAGTTTAACAGATAACTTTCTTCATAACAACGAAAATATATTACATAAAACAAGATCTTTTAATCCATGCAAACACTAAACTGGATAAATTATGTATAACAACGAAAAGTAAGGTTAAATCTTTACAAGTAACGGTTACAACGACAATATTAAACTGTATACGACTTTTCTCTAGGCATTGTGTTATAATTAATGTATCACAAAGGGTATATCATTACTCTATTTTCAATTCATAGAAAAGAAACTTATCGAGCACAATAATTCCTCAATTCTGTTATTTTTTATGGAATTGATTATAACAAACTTCAAATATTTAATTGTATTCAGATGGTAACTTTTAGCTATCAAAATACACATCATATCGGATATAGGATAAGCTGTAGAAAAGGCTTACCATATTGTTTATGGCGAGTTGTAGCACCATTCAAAATTGTTACATGTATCACAGATTCATTTGAGTCTTTACAACTACCACTAACTATGAACAATCTGATTTCACAGATACCTTTTGCAAGGAAAAGCCTCATGGTTGCAACTATCGGCATCCATACAACAGAAACATGTGGGTAGCCTGTGGTGAGGGAGTAATCGCAGACTTAAGGAACTGTCAGTCCGGACTCGTGTTCGTTCAAACGAATTGTGTAGGGAAGTGTTGTCCAGAGGATTCAACGATTAACTGTGAATCACCGTAAGCTTGAAGAAACATCTGCAAATGTTGCTGCTTAAAAATAGTGTAATGAACGAACTGGGGGTAATCAAATCACGAAAACAACGAGTAAGAAACACTCCAATGAAGGTCTAAGTTTGGGGAAAATCAAGACTGTAAAGTATTCTGGTTCTGTTGAGATATAACACGTCATTTGATCTATCAATCGAAATAATTAAAGACCGTATAACCACAATATATTTTCCCATTTTTCATTTTCATGTGACGTATTGATTGTGATTGTTCATAACGCCAATGACCCTGGATTACAACAGAATAATCAAAAGGTACTGCCGGAGATCTCAAGACATAGTAGGCTATCTAAAGTAGAAATGGAAGATCATAATTTACTTTGTGTATGTCGATCATCGAAGAACTGTTATACTTTTTAACAACGTGTGTGATTAAGTAATGCAAAAATCTTTGAACAAGCGAGGGCAAATGATGTATTCCTCAGTTGCCTAACGTTGAAAATTGCTATTACTCACTAACAAGCATGACCTTCTTTGTATATCCATTTCTTCAGTTTGTTTTCATGTTGTTGTTTTTTATATATTGTTTGGACATTTTCGTTTTTTCTATTCTTTGCATCTTATTGTATAACGGAATAGCAACAGCTGGAATCAGACGACTTGTAAGCCGATATACTAGATAAGAATGTTCCGGCTTTTTTAAAAGATGTGACATCTACGGGATGTTGACAGTTACTTAACTGTATATTTTGCTTTAAAACAATTCTGATATATATTAGCGAGTGCATTAAAGTAACTGCCAATTCCAAATTAAAGGGAACAAAAATGTCCAGGTTACTGTTTTTCGTATACACCGTAACATCCCCTTATATGATTTTATAATTTGTTTTTTTTTGAAATCGGGGTCCAATAATTAATTATGGCTTAAGCCTTTGTGTCAGACATTTCAACAAGTACACTATCACATAAATTCCAAAATTATTTCAGTAACAACAACAATCGATTTTAAGATCTCTATCTCAGCAACATGTTGTTCCTGTTATCTTTTATTACATATTTTTGTTCACAAAAAATATGTACTTCATCGGCTATTATACTAGTAATGATATAATATTTTGGTGGAATAACGATTTTCAAATTATATCGATCATACTTTTTTTGTGTAGTACATGCCAAATGAAAGGTTATATCAAAAGTCTAAACACTAGTTTGATTAACAACCGCCAGATCACAACGTCAGGGAAATGCTTTATTTAAGAGTTTCTAGATGTACAGAAACGTATTGTTGTGATTATTCTGCTCTGTATAATATACACTTTTTTGTTTTTATTAAAACCGAGTACAGAAACAAGGTTTTTCTACTAATGTTACCCATTGTTATTGGCACGGATGAACGCAAACTGAAGGTATTAATGTGAGAGGAAACGGGAGTACCCAGTAAAATGTAACGTGGACCTAAATGCCTTTCCTTGTTTAATCGGGGAATCAAATCCCTGCCATCTTGGTACATGTAAATGGTGAGAGATCTATCCACAGCGCAAATCGATCACCGATTTATTTTTTCTGTTTGTTGATATTACATTATTTTTACCATACCATTTTAGGATAATGTTTTTCAATAATGTTAAAGCCATTATTATTTACATATTTTGACGTGTTAAATGCGTTGGATGGTATTATCGACATTATATGAAACATAATGTATTATATTTTTATGCACTATCTAATTGCATGTATGTATATACTCTAATGGACCCGGATAGAGTAGATACAATCTCGCGCACTGTATGGATGGTAACATTCCCTTGTATTTAATTTCGTTACATTTGCGGTCACCAAATTTAGAGCGAAATTAAATACCCCACGAAGTTTAAAACTAAGGATTATAATTCCCGTGATTGTATATATAGATATATAGAAAAAATAAGATTAACAACCGACTATAACACTATCTGCTTTCACCCGAAGAGCCCTGTAAAGGGCGAAAGCAGCTAGTGTTTTAGTCGGTTGTTAATCTTATTTTTTCTATATGTACTTCCTTCACATATTTTTATTATATAGTCATATATATAGTCCACCTGAAACAGCCCAATGAGGCAGAAATGCCTAGAGGTCAGTCTTGTGTACTTAATTTTATATTTCTTCTTCACAAGAACTTCCGAATAACGGAGATACATGCATAACAAAATTTAAATATTGTATTTTACTTGTTTTCACAACAGAAACTCGTAAAATAAGCATCATCATCCAAATACATTGGAATCTTCGTGAGCACGATATGTTTATCTTCAATCCTTGCAATCAATTTCTGATAGGCACAACCATGAACCATTTACCCTGCGAAACAAAACAACTATGCATTACGTCATATACAGCGCAGTTGGTACAGTGAGATTTGTTCTTTAGGATATTACATAACTTGATATAATTTTCTAAATATTATTTTGTATTTTACACATACAGTGTATATATTATTTATACGTTATATTATTGCTACTATTGATTTGTATATCAAATTATATATTTATTTTATTTTGTCGTGTATAGATCTTCTGTATAATTCTGTATTTAAGAATTACATGCATGATGTGCCCCTTTCATATTGCGTATATTTGTATGATTATGGACAAATGCGAAAGAACTGTACAAAACCGTTTTGACGCTATAAACAATTCTGTCTTCTCTCTGCAACAGATTCGACATTATGATATATTTGGGTTCTTTTTTCGATTATCTTCCTATTATTGTTTAGTCTTGCATGAATGTACTGAGACTTCTCTTAAAAGGCTGCCAAAGCTTAAAAGTGTACCGGAAATATGACTTTTAGATATTGTTAAAAATATGAAATAAATATAAATTCAATTTTATCGTTCAGAAGATTTAATTTCAGCATTAACTGTGTATTACAATCCTTGGTTGACATCCATTAAAATTATATGGTTGCGACACAAAGAATAAAATCAGTTTTATGTATGTGGCTATCGGAAACATAACAAACTATCAAAAAGTGTTGAATTGAAGATGGTTTTCGAAGTTCAGTCAGAAGCTTGTACGCTTTACTTGAAGTTTTAACGAACTTATGTGTACATTTTTTCAAATACACGTACCAGTACTGCTTTTGACGGTATTATAGCGGAGTAGAACTATGCATTTTTGTTACATCAAAAATATTATTTAGATTAAGATAACTGTATTTTACTAGAAACTGTTTACATGAAATGTTATGCATTATATAATATTTATAATACATGTGTATGTGACACACCTTAACACTTACCGTATACAACTAACAAGGGGATCATGGAGTTTACGCTTAACAATTATGTTAAAAGCTAATTTATAGATAAAATCAATGGAAGAACAGAATCAACTCTTGCTACTACATGATGATCTTGAGTAAAAATGAAAATCAGCTGACTAAAAATACACGATATCGATGATGTTGTCAATATTTACTAAGAACGTATTTATGGAGTAAAAATAAAACCAATTATGCTTGGTGCATAATAATATTATACAGACTTTGAAAATGATGTTATGGTTAATAATTTAAAAGTCTGGAAATAATTAAAATATCATGTAGTATGGAACATATTAAGGTTAGCAAATACTTCCTTGTGATCAGGTCAAAGTTAATAAAGATATACTTATAAGCATCATCAGAGTCTTATTTTAAATTTCCCTATAGTTCAATTTCCGATCATTTTTGAGGGAAACACCACATATTTAACTGTAACTGTAAAATAGTCTAAAAGATTGATTTGTATCGGTACAACATCATCAGACACAAAATAGGCGCTAATGAAAATATTAATTATTTGTTTTTATTTCCATTTCAAAACAATAATAGTTTTTTGTAAGGCTAATATATTTTAAAAGTCCTCGCGCGTTTAGCAAATCCGCAGATTTGCTTAAATGGTAATTTAATGGGGTCTATGTTTCCGCACATAGTGTTTTCCGCGAAAAAACACCTGATAATGAAAATCACGAATATTACACCTAACCGCAAAAATATACTCTTGAGTGTGGAGGCTTCTATGTGCTATTTCGTTATTTCGTTATTTCGCCGCAAAATAACGAGGTGTTAAATTACAAAATGTCGTTGATTCACGAAATAACGAATTATTTTTGTATCTAAATTGTCGTCAACTCGTCTTCTCGCCTCGGAAAGGCGAAAAGACGACAAAAGTCGAGCGAAAAGACGAAAATAGTTAGGCGATAATTATCGACATACAACTGTCGTTATTTCGTGTTACAAATGTCGTCCTTTCGTCTTTGTGTTATTTGCGATGAGATCATGACATTTAGTAACGTAATAATGTTGTTGTTTTTGGTATTTTGTGACGTGATCAAGACTTTAATTAAAGTTTAAATGTCATTGTTTCGCTATTTCGCCGTGATACATGACATGACATTTGAGTTTTTCCTTTAAAAATATTTGTCCGGGGAATATTTTCTATACTATTGCACCTGGAGTAACCAGATTTGGAGTACAAGGTCATCTTGGGATGGCGGAGTGCAGAGTGCAAGAATTAGGTTAATGTGCTTATGGATTGACCTTTGACCTTTACTTTTGAAAAAGTTTGTCAGAGGCATATCTTCTATACTTTTTCACCTGGAGTAACCCGATTTGGTGGTACATGGTAGAACATCCTGACATACGTGTACTGTTTGTTAAATACAAAAATCATTACCGGTGGGGGACTATGAATTGCCTTTGTTTATCTGGATGTGGTATCATCACAGTCAATGTAACTTAAAATTTAGTAATATTAAAATATAATTTAATAGTGAACACTTGCATATCAAAGAAGTGTTACTGAATGGTATGGTTAAGCACTATCCTACTCAAATACTCATACAATGCTTTTATAGCAATGGGGAACAATGACAAGATAGACACTAATATAGTGTGTATTAAAATAAGACAATGAAGTCGGTGGTGTAAAAAGTAATTTATAATAGAAAATTATCAAATGACATAGTCCTTTTACTAGAAACATGACGTAGGAAACTATAGTTATATATTATAGTATCAATATAAGGGAGATAATCATAGATACGCTATCAATACGATAGATTAAACATAATAAAAGAAAATTCTGAAATCAAAACTTAAGACTAGTTGTAGTACACATATAAAATACGGCAGAGATTTTATAAAGTAATGCTGTATAAAACTGCTTTTGAAAACACTACCCGAGTCTTAAAACTTCATAACTAGCTTCATTCAATAAGATTGAACATGTATATACAAATGACCCTTTAAGATAATTGATTCTGGCAGTTGGAACATACAATTTGTTTGATACAGAAGCTCTAGTTGTTCTTCCATTAACATTTTGTACATAAGAAAACATATTGGCTAAAATATCTGGGGATTTACAATGTAAAAGTACATGTATAAGAAAGAACCATTTTTCTAAAAACGTAAAAAATCTGCTATTGGCATCCATTTTATTTTTTCAAAAAAGGACCTCGAGTGAGTAAGAATGTCCCTAACATTTAACAATATCCTAGCTGCTCTTTTCTGTAATTTAAAAAACGTTTCCACATATGACTTGTTGCTAGGTTCACTCCAGACAGTTGATTGTACATAAAATGAGGAAATGACATCGTTCGTTATAAATGAGCATAGTCTTCTTAACACAACAATTTATTTTGAAATGTTCTTTGTAACATACTCAATATGCTCTTTCCAAGAGATACAACTATCGATAAAAACAACTAGTAGTTTTGCACAGTTAACCTGTTTCAATCGTGAGATCACCTACTTTCAAAATTAGCTGCCGACATGTTGCGAGCTTTCGAGAGGATCCTATCATCATACATTGGGTTTTAGTTAAATTAAGTCTCAATATAATATCCTTCATCCATTTAACTGTGTTTAATGTATTATGTACATGTCTTTCTAATATTTTACTTAGACCTACCAGTACAGAGACTGGTCTATAATTTTTAACAGATGTGGGGTCACCCGCTTTAAAAATCGGAGTGACCTTTGCTCTTTACATATACCACTCTGAGAGAAAGACGACTTTGGATATAGACATACTGTACAAAAAGTTTGGTTTAGTATTGTTTAACGTCCTATCAACAGCTATGGTCATTTAAGAACGGCTGTAAAGGTAAGAGGAGATACAATAGCTTCTACTGAACATTTCAGAAGTTTGACAGATATACCATCCAAACCTGTGGCTTTGCCATCAGGCATGTGTTTTATTTGATTGCGTACAAAATCTGCTTTAATAATTGGAATGCAATTATGTGATACCAACGCTGCAAATGAGTTGATTAATGCATACTTTTTGTGCATAAAACGAGACGATGAAAGTCACGACAATATCCTACAATTTCAATGTATGCCTGGTCCTGAAAGGTTGAACTGATTCATTGTAAGTACATTTAGTACAAAGGAATTACATCATAGCTATGCTCTCTGATCGCGATGGAAATACCTAACTGTACCCAGGTAATTAGCCAGTTAACCTATCGCAGGCTTGTTGATTAACGTCAAGTTCAGGCTATTAAAATATGTTTTGTTCAGTTCAAATAGACAACATGAATAATTTCCTCGTGTTTTTATAGAACCCATACAATTCCATTGGCAAATGACGATTCCTCATTTCGATTTTAACAAAAAAAGCATGTAAACAGTGCCGCCATCTTGGATCCACTATTGTACGATTCAGCGAGCGAACCAGGCGAACCGGTTCGGTTCGGCTGGTACGGCGCGTTCCATTATAGATTCAGCAGGTTCGTACCGGTACCATACAATTTTATAGGCAAATGACGATTCCTCGTCTCGATTTTAACAAAAAAATCATGTAAAAGTCGACCGAGGTAAAACAGTGCCGCCATCTTGGATCCACTTTGGTACGATTCAGCGAGTGAACGCGGCGAACTGGTTCGGTTCGGCTGGTGCCGGGCGCGTGTTGTACAGATTCAGCAGGTTTCATGTATATCTTCAAAGTTAAATAAAACAAACCCCTGACTAGAATTTGCAATTATTGCTGCTACATAATGTATAAAGCATAGGTTCTTTCGTTTCAAATTTCTAAGGTGTTGTTTTTTCATTGAGTACATGTATATGTGGTACAAAGGCACATGGACATGATGATTTCCATGGCCACAGAAGAAATTGACGGTGACATGTATGCCTGAAAAGTACCAATCCACGTACTTGTATTAAGATACAGAGTAAGAGTTGTATAGCTGATTAAGCAAAATTAAGTCGAATTAAGGAAGGGCGTGTACTAAAGACGGGCGATGCATCATCAAAAAATATTTGAAGCATTTGGTTACTACAGCGTATTGTACTAAAATTCTAACATAACACATTCATATCTTAGTACATAGTAATGGTATTGCTCTTACAGCTCTACAGAACAAAGAGTTACGTTAATTAAAATATAACAAAACACAGACACAAGTTAATTATAATCTTAGAAACATAGTAATACGCTAGTTACAGTCTTAAAGAACATAGAGGTATGTTAGTTACAATCTTACAGAACATAGAGATACGTTAGTTACAGCCTTGCAGAACATAGAGGTACGTTATTTATAGTCCTACCGAACATAGAGTTACGTTAAATACAATATAACAAAACACAGACATAAGTTAATTATAATCTTACAAACATAGTAATACGCTAGTTACAGTCCTACATAACATAGATGTAAGTTAGTTATAATCTTACAGAACATAGAGGTACGTTAGTTACAATCTTACAGAACATAGAGGTTCGTTATTTATAATATAACAGAACATAGAGGTACGTTAGTTACAATATAACAGAACACAGACATAGTAATACGCTAGTTAAAGTCTTACATAGCATAGAGGTACGTTAGTTACAGTCTTACAGAACATAGAGGTACGTCAGTTACATTATTACAGAACACAGACATAGTAATACGCTAGTTACAGTCTTACAGAACATAGAGGTATGTTAGCTACAGTCTTACAGAACATAGAGGTACGTTAGTTACAATGTTACAGAACATAAAGGTACGTTAGTTAAGTCTTACAGAACATATAGGTACGTTAGTTACAGTCCTACAGAACATAGAGGTACGTTAGTTACAGTCTTACAGAACATAGAGGTGCGTTAGTTACAATCTTACAGAACATGAAGGTACGTTAATTACAATCTTACAAAACATAGAGATACGTTAGCTACAGTCTAACATAACATAGAGGTACGCTAGTTACAGTCTTACAGAACATAGAGGTACGCTAGTTATAATATCACAGAACATAGAGATACGTTAGTTACAATATAACAAAACACATACATAGTTATCCGCTAGTTACAGTCTTACAGAACATTGATGTACGTTAGTTACAATCTTACAGAACATAGAGGTACATTTGTTACAGTCTTACAGAATATAGAGGTACGTTAGTTAGAGTATTATAGAACATAAAGGTACGTTAGTGACAGTCCTACAGAACATAAATGTACCTTAGTTACAATCTTACAAATACTAGAGGTACGTTAGTTACAGTCTTACAAAACATAGAGATACGTTAGCTACAGTGTAACATAACATAGAGGTAAGCTAGTTACAGTCTTACAGAACATTGATGTACGTTATTTACAATGTTACAGAACATAGAGGGATGTTAAATACAATACAACAGAACACAGACATAGTTATACTCTAGTTACAGTCTTACAGAACATAAATGTACATTAGTTACAATCTTACAGAACGAACATAAAGGTACGTTAGTTAAAGTCTTATAGAACATAAAGGTATAAAGGTAAGCACGTTAGTAACAATCTTACATAACATAGAGTTACGTTAATTTCAATAGCTAGTTATAATATCACAGAACAGAGAGATACGTTAGTTACGATATAACAAAACACATACATAGTTATCCGCTAGTTAAAGTCATACAGAGCATAGAGGTACGTTAGTTACAATCTTACAAATCATAGAGGTACGTTAGTTAGAGTCTTATAGAACATAAAGGTACGTTAGTTACAGTCTTACAGAACATAGAGGTACGTTAGTTACAGTCTCACAGAACATAGAGGTACGTTAGTTACAGTCTTACAGAACATAGAGGTACGTTTGTTACAGTCTTACAGAACATAGAGGTACGTTAGTTAAAGTCTTACAGAACATAAAGGTACGTTAGTTAAAGTCCTACAGAACATAGAGGTAGGCACGTTAGTAACAATCTTACATAACATAGAGTTACGTTAATTACAATATAACAGAACACATTTGTAATGTATTTATAATCTTACAAACATAGTAATACATGTACGCTAGTTACAGTCTTACAAAACATAGAGGTATGTTAGTTACAGTCTTACAGAACATAGAGGTACGTTAGTTACAATGTTACAGAACATAAAGGTACGTTAGTTAAGTCTTACAGAACATGTAGGTACGTTAGTTACAGTCCTACAGAACATAGAGGTACGTTAGTTACAGTCTTACATAATATAGAAGTACGTTAGTTAGTCTTACAGAATATAGAGGTACGTTAATTACACATACATAGTTATCCGCTAGACGACATATACAGTCTTACAGAACATAGAGGTACGTTTGTTACAGTCTTACAGAACATAGAGGTACGTTAGTTAAAGTCTTACAGAACATAAAGGTAAGCACGTTAGTAACAATCTTACATAACATAGAGTTACGTTAATTTCAATATAACAGAACACAGATATAATGTATTTATAATCTTACAAACATAGTAATACGCTAGTTACAGTCTTACAGAACATAGAGGTATGTTAGTTACAGTCTTACAGAACATAGAGGTACGTTAGTTACAATGTTACAGAACATAAAGGTACGTTAGTTAAGTCTTACAGAACATATAGGTACGTTAGTTACCGTCCTACAGAACATAGAGGTGCGTTAGTTACAGTCTTACAGAACATAGAGGTGCGTTAGTTACGATCTTACAGAACATAAAGTTACGTTAATTACAATCTTACAAAACATATAGGTACGTTAGTTACAGTCTTACAGAACATATAGGTACGTTAATTACAGTCTTATAGAACATAGAGGTACGTTAGTTACAGTCTTACATAACATGAGGTACGTTAGTTACAGTCTTACAGAATATAGAGGTACGTTAGTTAGTCATACAGAATATAGATGTACGTTAATTACAGTCTTACAGAGCATAAATGTACGTTAGTTACAGTCTTACAAAACATAGAGGTACGTTAGTTACAGTCTTACAGAACATAGAGGTACGTTAGTTACAATCTTACAGAACATAGAGGTACGTTAGTTACAGTCTTAGATAACATAGAGGTACGCTAATTACAGTCTTACAGAACACAGGTACGTTATATGTAGTTACAACCTTACAGAACATAGCATACCAGTTCATTTATTACAGTGTTAACGGTAAGTTAATACATGGTATTGTTATTATAGTTTTACAGATTACATAGATATTTTAATATACTTTAATATTACTACAGTCTTACAGGACAGAGTGTTGCGTTTATACATTGTACTGTGCTTAATCTTAAGGAACACGGTGTTAAGTTAATATATCGTATGATATTTAGTCTTCCAGAACCTGATGAAGCCGAAACAGTGATATGCTGATTTAACAGCAATAACGACAACAATCATCACTAATTTGTATAGAAAATAAAATCCTTCGTGATATCTTTCTTTTTGTTCTCTTTCCTACTTTTATTCGCATTGTTCAGACACTATTAATGTAGAGGAGTTTGCAGTCATGAACTTTAAGGTCACAAAGCGCTATGTTTTATGTAATTAATCTACTCATGTATTAACGGAGTCTCCATAAGTTAAGTGAAATCTGACCTGGTGAACTTCCTATTAAGCCTATACAACTTTAGGCAAGTCAGTGAAACACAGTCATACAATACAATAAGACACCATTTTACAAGGGAAGAACTTTGTTCAAACAGTGATTCATCTTAACTCGACAAGATTGCTCCATTATCTCACTGCTGACAATGTACATGTACATATATGCATAAAAGCAGATCTCAAAAGTACTTTTAGTTGCATTTTAGTTTGTGTTGAAACACAAAATACACTATGTGCTATGAAATATGATAACTTGTGATGACCACCTCATTGAGCATTTTGATTGGTGTGACAGATCAGAAACATAAACAGTTAAATATGGTGAATTCCACTTAAGTAAGTATCCGGGTTATTTTTGAGGTTTTGTGAACAACCAGAACGCCTTTCCACTGCCAGGAAAAGAAACAATAAGCACCGCATGACGTAGGCATATAAAGGAGCACTAGATAGTGTCATTTCGTAGAATTAAGTTGAGTCGCAAATCATATTGACATGATATATGTCCGGTGAACTATTTTTTCTTTAAAAACATAAGCATCAGCCTTAATTTTAACTTCTCATTATTGTTGTCGTTTACAACGCTATGTAACATTTTAACAGATGATACACAAGTTAAATACCTTCAAATTAAATTATCTGAATTCCAATTTTGAAATGGAACTCAAATCATGACTTTGGCGTTTGAATTTTGTATGACTAAAGCATCTTTCAGGGGGTTGTTGAACCTTTATGTGATGCAAAAGGTAGAACAACCGCGGTTATTTTAGACTGTATCACCATGGGCCTTAGTGGGAATCGCAGAGCATTTTACGCCTGTCTCAAATAGAAAAAGTGCAACTATTTATACTTAAAAATAAAGATTACAATTCATTTTATTAAAGCTACCGGTTTCAATTGTTCACATCCATTACTATTTATTTAAAACGCCGGAACTGGGACCAATCATTTTATAACTTCAAACTTTAGTTGACCTCTACAGGACATTTGCTGTTAACGTGTTGCTAATTCCGGACCGTGGCATCGGGAAACAACACTAACCTAGAACAAAATATTGTATACTCTGGCAAGTTACACTGTGAACACACGGTATGTGTGTTGACGGTATACCAAAGACACGCGCCAACTCTTTAACTCAATTATTCAATGTGAATTGCCTCTTGAGTTATTCGTCATAGTATTACTGATTTTAGTTTAGAAATTATTAAAAAGCAAAAATACTTCTAAATATGCGCGAAAAGAGGAGTTATATAGCGTTATTTAAACTCTTCATTAGCAAGTCACCGCAAAGAGTACGATTTTACTACTTGCAAACAGACAACCTTTTTTCATAAGTTCTATTCATGAAATACCGAAATAACAACTTCAAATCGATAAAACTAGACAGCATCCGAACAAATATTCGATTTACATAGAGGACCATATGTTCCGGAAGGGTAAACATCTTATACTCCACCGACGACAACCGCCATAGAAGTTTTGATAAGATCCAAAAAATGTCACGTCCTCGAACGAGAACCTGGTTAATGAAAACGAAAACCATTGTATACGAATGAGCATAATTAAAAAGAAAACGACTTTCATATCACACATACATAGCATAGTTCCAAATGGTATCATGATGGCGTCCGTAACACTTGTCAAACCTTTATCTTTCTGCATATTCAGAAACCCAGTTCGTCTGTCAGCTGTCGACGTCTATCGTGGAACCTAACAACTGCCGACAAATGTCAAACATGACTTAAGGTAACCTCTTGCACTTCCGATTCTTGTTTCTAACCTTATCTTATCGATTGCCGTTTATCATGGTTGGAGTGTCTCCTGTCTATTAATTCAAGACGCACATTCAACAGACGATATGTGGAAATATGTCTTCACCATCGCCTGTCTCCACAACCTGGTCTCCGTGTACTGTGAGTACATTGTAATTTCCTGTGAAATTAAATAGTTGAACTGCCATGTGAATATATGGTACGTGGTGATTGGTGTCCAAAAGGATATATGATATTCAAGTAATCCTGTGAAAAAGCATTTATATATGTAGCAATCGTTAACCCATGTGATAAAGTACGTTGATCTAAACGTGTTCACACACAGATTGGTTGGCTTCTTCTCATCAACTTGACAGGAGAAAAATATGTTAATATAAGCTTCATATTTAAGTTGTGTTTTCCTATTTAACGTCGCTAAGTATTTTACAGACTACTTCAGCAATATAAGCGCAGAGAGAAATGCTCAATGCGTTTTCAATAAGATAACCATTCACGTTGCGTAACTTTGTCCTCCTAGGTCAGACTGGCTCATGTCGCGACGGCTACACCAGACATGCCAATTCGTGTTACAGATTCCATCATGTAGAACTGTCCTGGCCGGAATCTGTAGTAGGTATACCCTTTTTTATGATGCAGTCATCAGTGTTGCTTTTTAAAACGCAATTAGACTGTAACACAGTGCAGGTAGACTGTAACACAGTGCAGGTAGACTGTAACACAGTGCAGGTAATGACACAAATAAATGCTTCACAATTTCCAATTAGTATACATTATTTATGTTAGTCACCATACGCGAAAAAAATCTCATGTTCCCTCTCATGCTCGATTTTTCCCGGTCATATTATGTTTACTCCGAACCTCTTTTAAAAGAGTTCCGAACGAAAGTGGACGACAACAAAGGCGCGTCAATCTGTTGTGTGATTGGTCTATTTCGTTACCATAAAATATGTATGGGGAAACAAAAAAATGCATATGTTTTGTATCCCCCATCAAATGGGCAAAAGATTAAATTGTAATCTAAAAATGCGTAGTAAGTTGAACATTTTCAACTGTTGAATGCATTAGAAAGTTTGGCAAGTAACATCTTGTTCAAAGGCTATATGGTGATATCGGCAGAACAAACCACTCACGTTCTTGATCCGGTCAGATATAATGTTATGTTTACACCCGTGTGAACACATTTTTCGGAATCATTCTTATTCTGTTCAAAGAAATATTTTATTCGGATCAGAATTAAAGGAAAATATATTGCAAATATGCCAATCGGTAAAAAAGCCAATTACCGACAATGATGTCACTCGGAATACTGTATATTTTTATATTTTTCGTGGTGAAGATGTCTTTTTTAATGTTGGGCCATGACAATTATTTACAAGTATCACAGACAACTTGCGACTCGTCCATTGTACCTGAATCGCCATTCTGTTCTCCGTGGTTACCTCATGTATTACCTTCTATTGCGGTGGCTCCGCAAGTTGTTTAATTGTTTTCTTTGTTAGATATTTCGTATAGATATTAAATTATGAAATTTTAAAATGATTATTTTATTACTTGATACTGTTTACGTAACACTGATGTAATTTCGTCATACTGTAATTTACTGCGTATTTTCCGCTTTGTTAAATTACTTACACATCTTAATACATTTTGTTTTGGATATAAAATCTGCTCGCCCAAGTAGGCTGCCCGCGATTTTCTGCCACATTAAAACTATTATACGCTGTTTATTTATATTTTCCTCCAGACGTTCTGTAAAGCAACGGGATCTTATTTGGTAAGAGTAGAAACAGAAGCAGAGCACGACTTCCTGAAGCTGAAGGCCAAGGAGATGCTAGGTACATGTATGACTTTCTTTTTCTCCAAACTGTATAAATTAAATACATATGCAACATTGACCACACATACAGTACATACCAGCATATCGCTCTTTAACTTCCGTCAAGCCTGCCTTCAACGTAATCTATCTATAATTACATATAAGCAACAGCAGGTTTTTTGATATCTTTTTGTTTATTTATTCCTTTCAAAAGACCTATTGCTGGGTTTCCCGTGAGGTTGTCATTGAAGTCGAGTCAAACCATAGCAGCATATACAACTTGTAAATGTCGTTACATATATAACATATAAATATTTATACATATTTGATTAATAACAAGTACTAATTCTAATGGAGGACCATTACAGATGTCCCCCAAACTGCCCTTATAGTCGCAAATTAAAGATGCATCAGAAAAGGTTCGCAATGCCATAATACATTTACAATATACATGTACATAATAGATTTGAGTGACATCGCAAAATTTCTGAATTGTGACAAATCAGAAGTGTATGTGTGGTTGCTATCGCAACGACACCCATGCGATTGAATTCGCAGTCTTCTTATACCCCATTATACCTTTTCTTTTTTAAATCGAACAATATCAAATTTTTGACCAATCAGAGTCAAGGAATTGGCAGCCATTTTGTTTAATCACAAAACAAACACCGCAGTTGTATTTGTAGTGCCATGCTACACATATGCACCAAATTTCATCCAAATCGGACAGTATTTAAATTTTGACCAATCAGAGGGGAAAATGGCGGCCATTTTGTTGAAATGTGAAATCTATGCTACGGAAGCGATCATTGTCCTATGATATACCTGCATAATAAATTTGATCAAAATTTGACAATATTTAAAATTCGACCAATCAGAGGACGGTAATTGGGACATTTTGTTGAAATGTGAAACCTAACTTACGGAAGTGATCATTGTCCCATGATTCACCTACATAACAAATTTGGTCGAAATCCGACAATATTCAAGTTTTTCGACCAATCAGAGGTCAGAAAATGGCGACCATTTTGTTTAATCACAAAACAAACCACGCAGTTGTTTTGGAAGTGCCATACTTTACCTATATACCAAATTTTATCAAAATCGGACAATGTCTAAAGTCAACTACCCAGAGGCCGCCGTCCGGCTGACCAATCGGATGACCGATCGAAAAACGAAAATACTCTTGCGCGCACCGCCTGTCATACAAGAATACTCATGTGAAGTTTCGTTGAATTCAACCCTACGGTTTTCGAGAAAAATGCCGGAAACCTCGTCGGCGGAAGAAAGTGGAAGAAATAATAATAATAATAATAAAAAAGGGCCAAAATAGTATGTCCCCAAACTTTGTTTGGGGGACACAATTATATTAATATGGACAAACATATGAAGAAATTTGAATAATAGGTAGTTTTTTTTAAAGCAAAACTATTTCAATGATATTTTAATAAGGTTTTTATTAATAAATCAATGAGTCCCTAATGAGTCGCTACAATCTGGGCACACAAGGGTGATTAATATCAGTTGCTTAAACAAAGTATGATAATCGTTTACCTTTAACCCAATTTTAACAATTTTCTGTTTTATAAGCCGTTTATAATAGTTAATTATTTATAAACCGGTTGAAATTAACATTGATGTATTCATTAACAGATAAACAAATAATGCTAACGATTTTTAAAGCCGGTTATAATAATGATTTATCTATATGCCGATTATAATCATTATTTATTCGTGATTCGACTTTAGGGACCGCAGAACCAAATGATTTTCCATAGACGATAGTGTTAACGTTTACCACTGTTCTGGTTAAATGGGGTTATCCACACTGGTTCACCTGTCCTCATTTTGAAGAATGTCATATCACACATCTGTAAAAAAAAAATCTACCTATTTCAACTTTTTTATATGGGGGCCGCCATTTTGTAATGAATTCGGCACCATTTTTTTTGTTATACATTTTATACATCTATATATTTTGCTCAACCCACACATAACACTTTTGAAACTTTTGCCACCTAAATATCCAACCAGCAGGCCCCGAGGCATTCACTTTCCTATCAAATCTTCTGTCCAGAAGGGAAAACCCGACAATATATTTTTGATTTGGTTCCGTGGTCCCTATACTTTTTCTTCATTCACACATGTATGTGTGCTTTCAGGTACATATCCTCTGTACTCGTTCTGGATAGGCGCAACTGATGCAGTGGAAAATGGGAAATGGTTATGGGCCGATATATTGACCAGACTTGTATACACCAAATGGGCACTGGGTCAACCAAACAATTCTCCTGGAGAAGACTGCGCGGGCCTTTACTACCAAGGCGGGTACGACTTCGGGGATTGGGTCTGCAGAACTTTACTCCACCCCATATGCGAAGCGGAGTACGTATCTTCAAAATTTGCCAATGGTGCAGTGTAAATTGGTTCTTGATGTAAATGGCAACTTTTATAATTAAGAGTAAAATTATGTCCAATATCTTATGAACGTGTTCATGTGGTAAGTATGTCCGGGTATCATTTCAAAGTAGATTGACGAATGCATCAACTAAGACTTTTAGGAAATAATTATTTCTCTACTTTTTAAATAAATATTTTCAAATTAGTTTGTCTATTTTCTGATTAAGCAAAAAAATTGTCATCGATCGAGAAAAAAATAATGCAAAAACGTCATCAAAGTAAGGGAAAATTTGCAAAATCAGGTCATGTACATGAAATTCCGCCCATCGTACACTATAAACTTTTCACATAATCCTGTCATTAAAGGGCAAAATAAGCACAGTTTCATATTATAAATGTTTTGGTATATATAAATGTAGAAATATCCTCTTTTTGCAGTCAGAGAACCGGCATGCAAAGATTGTCAGTCAAATATGCTCATTTTATATCATTCCGATGCAAACAAGTTGTTTAATTTAAATAAATAGAGGATATTTAATGTTGCCTACAGTAATAACAAATATATTTCACGAATGTGGCTAATGTTTTGATATTTTTCACGAGTGAAAAAATATCAAACCATTAGCCACACGAGTGAAACATATTTGTTATTACTGAAGACACCATTAAATTTTCTATTTTTTAAATTTTTAAAGCATAAAACATGAAAAATGTAATGCATTAAAAAAGGACGGGGATAAGAAGCGTAATAATTACGAATGACATCACGCTTAACTTCGCTCAGTTTCGCTCAGTCAACATCGTTGTAAGCTAACTAGTAGCTTGTGGTGATGTATGATGGTCCTTTCTTCTAATGAATGCTGTACACACGCGTATTAATTAGACTTCTGGTTGCTATATATATAGTTGTTTACAGTTACAGGTTCATTTCTTTATCTGGTAGGGTTGGAGTATTCAGCTCCCACTGTTGATTCCTCTCCTTTTAAAATATGATGGTTAAAACATGTGATTTTTAAAAGCATGGTCAGTGCCAAACAGTCAATTTGTTACATTGTTCACTTTTGACTGGTTAGACTTGCAAATATATATATATGTAACTAATAAAAAGATGGCTTGAATTTTGTCGGGTGATTTTTCCAGTGGCTGTTGAGCCGTGACTTGAAGGTGTTGAGCGTTGGAGAGATTACTACCTCCTCTGTTAGAGAGTTCCACAGATTTATCACTCTGTTGCTGTAGAAATTACCATATTTGTTTAGTCTGCATGGTCTTTTGAATAGTTTCCTGGAGTGCCCTCTGGTTCGGTTGTCTTCAGCTTCATGAAATAGTTTGCCCTTGTCAAGATTGTCCATGTTGTTTAGTTTTTTGTAGGTTTGAATTACATCAGCTCGATGTCTTCTATATTCGAGAGTTGGGAGTCCGAGTTGTCTTAGGCGTTCTTCGTATGGTACGTTTTTAAGAGTTGGAATCCTTTTGGTCGCTCTTCTTTGGATGTTCTCGATTGTAATTTTGTCGCGGATCAAAAATGGTGATGTAACTGTTGTCGAGTATTCCAGATGAGGTCTAATCAGCGTTTTGTATAGAGT